>NC_069501.1:1193356170-1193486170 GCF_027579735.1 Bombina bombina | reverse complement strand
TATGACACTCGCAGAACTACCTCCCCAAATTATGCAGTAGGAGATTATGTTTGGCTTTCAACCCGTAACTTAAAATTACATTATCCTTCGAAAAAACTCTCTTCAGTTTTCATAGGACCATTTCCAATTTCCAGAATCATAAACCAAAATGCAGTTACACTTAAATTACCAGTTAATATGAAAATACATCCAACCTTCCATGTATCTCTGTTAAAACCATATAAGAAGCTTAGAGACCACGGGGTCGATCCGATAAAAATCGTCGCCCGCAAAAGTTGGCGACGCCAATATTTGCGCGGATTTGGTATCCTATATACGGCGTAAGCTAGAAGTTACGCGCGTAGATTTCTGGCGTCGCCCGTAGTTTTTTGGCCCATAGACTGACATACAAAACACGCGCAATTTGCTATCCAATATACGGCGTAAGGACTTACGCGCGCAGATTTCACAAAATCTACTCCATTCTCAGCTCGCCACAAATTGAAGGCGCAGGAACCCTTGCACTGACTTAGAAACCAACGTAACTCTCTGAAGGCCTAACAAATGCATGCTTAACAATATACATAGCAGCAGCTTGTTCACAAATAGTTAACCTCTTAAAAGCATTTATTATTCCTGCCCCTGCAAGTGTGTCAAACCAATCACAAACAGCACAACCTCTCACCTGCAGCCTTAAAACACCTGCAAATGCACACCCTCATTAGCCACCATGTTTCCCTTGCAGTATATTGCATTTAGAGTCAGACAGCGTTGTGGGGCACAAGGGGTGCTGGAACCCCTACAAGCCCCTGTTTTGGATGGTATCCCTGCTGCTGAGGTCCCTGGTCATGGTGCTGTAGCTGTCCCTGCTCCAGCTGCTGCTGCTGCCCTCCTGCTCCACCTGCTGTTGTCCCTGTTCCTGGTGCTCCCCATGCTGCTGTTGCTGCAGCTGCCCATAGGCCAGCAGGGCCTATAAGACGAAGGCATCAGCAGAGGGGAAGAGCACCAAGGGTACACAGGGTTAGGGTCACCCTGTTTGGGATGACAGAAGTGGAGGTCAGGGAAAAATATCGCTTGACATCTGCAAGCCTCATTAACCTATATGAGGTCTTGAAGGATGATATTGGCCCTCAAGCGTATAGGAACCGAGCTCTGACTGGTATGCAGAAGCTGTTGTGTGTTGTACACTTCCTGGCAACTGGCTCATACCAGTCAACAGAGGGGCTTGTGTCTGGCCTAGCGCAGTCTACCTTCTCCAGGATTCTAGGGGAGGTTCTGACTGCTCTAGATAACCAGACACAACGATACATTCATTTCCCCCGTACCCCCCCAGGAATGGAACCGTCTTAAACAAGGCTTCTATCGACTGGGGGGTATTCCCAATGTCATGGGGGCAATTGATTGCACACATGTGCGTATCGTGGCCCCACATGAGGAGCCACTCCTCTATATTAACAGGAAAGGGTTTCACTCATTGAATTGCCAGATGGTCTGCGATACCAATCTGAAATTCTTACATGTGTATGCAGGCTTCCCAGGGAGTGCACATGATTCCTACATCCTGCGCCAGACCTCCTTATTCAATATGTTTGAAAATGGAACACTCTCGGGAGGATGGCTGCTTGGTGAGTACCTTCATTCTGTCTGTATATGTCTGCTAAAGGGACACTAAACACAAATTTTAATCTCATGTTTCAGATAGAGAATACAATGTTAAACAGCATTACAATTCACTTCTATTATCTCATTGTATTTATTCTTTAGATATCTT
Organism: Bombina bombina; assembly: GCF_027579735.1. NCBI lineage: Eukaryota > Metazoa > Chordata > Amphibia > Anura > Bombinatoridae > Bombina > Bombina bombina. The sequence continues at coordinate 1,193,484,420 of NC_069501.1, read as the reverse complement.
ATTTTAAAAAAATAGCAATTCACATATATGAGACAATCATATGAGGCTTCTATGTGCAGCCACCAATCAGCAGCTATTGAGCATATCTAATATGCTTGTCATCAAAAGTTATCTATAGAATGGAGAAAATGATCTAATCTAAGTAAATTATCAAGCTGCTAACAATTGCAGGTTCTTATTAAATGGACAGTCTAGTATAAATTGCACTTCCATTATTCAGATAGTACTTTTAATTTTAATAAACTATCCAAATTACTTCCATTAACAAAATGTGCACAGTATTTGTATCTTTTATATTTTTGAGTCACCAGCTCCTACTGACCATGTGCAAGAATAAGTGTGTATGCATTTGTGAATGGCTGATGGATGTCACATGGTACAGGGGGAGTTTCAAAATACATAACACTTTAAATTGTAATAAAAACTAACTTTGAAATTAGACTAAGGGCTCCATGTACTAAGCAGTCAGCGAGCTACCCGCAACAAATCTTGCGTCAAAATTCGCAAACTGATATGTACAAAGCCGTCAATTATGTTAAAACTCGCATCTTTAAAATTGCGAGCGTACTTATCCGCCAAACCTCGCTACCGCTCCATTTTTCACTGTAATTAGACACATTTGACCACCAACTCGCCAAAAACAAATGTACTAAAAAATCTATTTGTCCGCTCGCTACAATTTCCGCTCCCACCTCGTTATTTTTGCCTCGCCACCTTTTAGGTGGCGGGCAAGGTACAAAACAATAGGAAAGTCAATCTAGACGCCAGTCTAGACATATATAAAAGGCAGTATTATCAGCATTGTACAGCATAACTGGCGTCTAATTTGTCTCTCATTTCCATGTACATAAATTGCGCCAAATTTGTCGACTGTAATTAAAGAGTAATCTATATTTTAAATTTGTATTGTATAGTTGTCAATCTTTATAATTATTTTTATATTAATATTTATATATTATCAGATCCAGATGAAGCCATATCCAAATTGTAAATAAATATTACAAAAATAACGCTGTTATCACTCTTCAAAAAATTTAGAACAATAATAAAGTTGTTTAGATAAGTTGAACTTTTATAGGAGCAAAATTCTATTCCCGCGACTACTATGATGTTCGTGACACCTTGCATGTCACGTGTTAATAATTGGCCAGATAATTCAACTGAAAGTTAAAAGTACATCAGCTTAGTCGCGGCGAGCGAGACGTCAAATTTATCAATAATCCGCCACTGCTCGCGGCGGGCTAGACTTGTCTATTTATTGGGGGGATTATTAGTACATAGTGACAGCGGACACCATTTCGCCCGCGGCGAGTAACGGCGAGTTTATCCGCGTCTAAAATGACGGATGAATTGACGGCTTAGTACATGGAGCCCTAAGTGCTATTGCATTGTCTTGTTATCTAGCATTTTTGGATAATGAAAATCTACTGTGTTGACTGGTCCTTTAAAATAGATTTTTGGTCTAGACTAATACTGGCATAAAAGTAGATTGCTTATAATGCACAAATTTATGTTTTTATTAAATCTCTCTTTTATATGAAATTCATGTTGTGTCCCTTTAAAGCACATGATGTACCTGTAGTAATCCAAAACACATATGTTACATGACAGATGACGCAGGGTACGGCTGCAGGACCATGGCTATTAACCCCCCTTGGTGCACCCCCATTACAGAGCCACAACTCAGGTACCAGGAGGCACACATAAGAACAAGGAATGTCATTGAAAGGAGCTTTGGCCTATTAAAAACCAGGTTCAGTGTGTCTGGATGTTACAGGCGGAGCACTACAGCATAAACCCCAACAAAGTGTGTTCCATTGTCAATGCTTGCTGTATTCTACACAAACATTGCTGTGGACACACGTTTTGTTGGGGGACATTGACCCAGAGCAGCAGCAGCAGCTGGTTCCTGTACCTGAGGATGTGGACAGGGGACACTGAGGGGGAATGAAGTGAGGGATTATGTCATCCGGGAATACTTCACCTGTAAGTTACTTATTCATCAGTACAGTAAACCGTAACATTCACATGTATTATGATGTTTGACAGTACCTCACCAACCGTTGCATGTGTATATATCATGTCTTGCAGAATTTCAAACTTTGGATTTCCACTGCATGTAAGTGAAACTACTACATCCCAACCCCCTTCCCTTAAAGGGACACTATACCCAAACATATTCTTTCATGATTAAGGATAGAGAATATTATTTGAAAAAAAACTTAAAATTTACTTCAATTACCTATTTTCAGTTATTCTTTACATATACTTTAATGAAGACATAGCAATGCACACAGTGAAACAATCACAGGAGGCATCTATATACAGCTACTAATCAGCAGCTACCAAGCATATCTAAATATGCTTTTCAGCAAAGAATATCAATAGAATGAAGCAACATAAATAATAGAAGCAAATTATTAAGTTGTTTATAATTGTCTGCTCTTTACAAATCATGAAGGAAACAATTTTGCTTTCATGTCCCTTTAACAACCCTAATTACTGTATATTTCTCATTTGTTTCATTCATGTTTAGTTCACTATCATTAAGAATGAGGATAATAGATATTTATACCTTATGTTCACACCTTCTTTAAATACATTATTAGTTATATATACCAACGTGTAAATTTATATTGGATGTGAGAAACCTTGATTTACATCTTAGAAGTGAATATTACTGTATGTACCGTTCAGACACAACTATGTGATGTGGTTTATTGAGCAGGAATATGTCAGAAACATTATAATAATACCTTTTTTGGCCATTTCAACACAGGTATTATTATATGTTTTAACAATATTACTGTACTAAAAACACACCTCACATGGATGTGGATGACATTATATGGTAAATTACAGAGGACAAGATTTTGGATGAAATAGAATAAGATTTATTTTCTTTTAGGCCTCTTAGATGAGGGGGCTGAGGGGCCTGGAGTGGGTCTCCTGCCTCTCCTGGGTTGTGTGGATCCAGTAGGAGTGCTGGTCACAGACGAGATGCTTGAGGTGATGTCCTGCTGGTGGATGAAATGCTCCACCAACACACCCAACAGTTGGTTCTGTTCCCTCCATCTGTGGTCACTCTGGATTTGCATGTCCGAAATGACTCTCAGCATTTGTGATTGGTTTTGTACCATAGCAGTTACAGATGCTGCCATGTCCCCTTTGCAGCTCAATGGGATCGCTGTTTGTAAACGCTTTTGGCTCCTATGGAACCTTCGTTGGTCCCTCTGCATTCTTTCACAGGTTGACGTTAGACTCTCACAGGTCAATGTTTGCCTCCTCTGTAGGGAAATTTATTCATTCACCCATGGCGGAAGTCAGTGGATCCATGGGCTCTTCCCCAGCAGGGACTATAGGCACTGGTTCCATTTCTTGATCCTCAGCTGGAGGTGCAGGCCCCCGTAATCTCAGCTGGAGGTGCAGGCCCCGGAATCTCAGCTGGAGGTGCAGGCCCCGGAATCTCAGCTGGAGGTGCAGGCCCCGGAATCTCAGCTGGAGGTGCCCCGGAATCTCAGCTGGAGGTGCAGGCCCCGGAATCTCAGCTGGGGGGTGCAGGGCAATGAATTTCAGTTGGTGGAGCTCTTCCAACTGCTGTTGATGGTACAGATGTCCGGATGGACTGATAGTCCCATTGGCTGCTGGTGTGCATCCACTCAGCCTGCTGGTATAATCCATGAGTGGCATGATATTTCTTGTGGGGGGGTAAAGACATCTACCCTTCGGGGCTGGCGTGGCTCCCCCTCCAAGCCAAAGGAATAATCCTCCGGCCAGGGCTCCTGCCAGGTATCCTCCTGTAATGCAGGCGGCATAACATTGGGATTCTCAATTGAGGCAGTCCAACCCATGTCATGCCTGGCATACTCCTGCTGGAGTCTCTGGACCGGTGGTTGAGGTGGAGATATACTTTGATCCGGTGTTGGAGGGGGATGCATGGGCGTAGGCACCCTTGTGACTGGAGGTTCTGTGGAGGAGTCAAATGATGAGAGGGATTAGTACAGTCAGATATATATCCATGTGGGCATACAATGTACATGCTAGGGCCTATCCACATTCTCATGTCAAACTCTATAAACATGCAATGTGCACATTGAGATTTGTGATATGATGGGTTTTAATATGCAAAGTATACATGTATGTGCTTCATACAATAGTTCTGTGTACATGTCAGTGATGGAGAAAATGTGTTCTTTAAGTGACACTATGGTTGTGATGACTATAGTGTCCATTTACTGAAAAGTCTACATGTGGCTTGTGGCCTGTGTTACTCTGAGACATGTTAGTATTTCACTATTCCACCTCATATCATGATTTTCAATGTGTTAAGTAGCATTAAATGGACATGCAACCCATATTTATTTCTTTCATGATTCAGCTAGCCAAGCATGGGAATTTTAAACAACTTTTTAATTTACTTCCATTAGCTAATTTGCTTCATTATCTTGATATTCTTAGCTGAAATGCATTCTAGATAGGCTCATAAGCTGATGATTGGTGGCTGCCACATCAATGCCTCACCCATGTGCATTGATATTTAATAAACTAAGATTATGAAAATAATGATGAAAATAGATAATAAGAAGTAAATTGGGATGTTGTTGAAAACTGTATTCTCTATCTGAATAATGAAATAAAATTATTTGGGTTTCATGTCCCCTTTATTGTTAAATCTCATTGTATATTTTGTTGTTAGTAAGCAAAATACCATGCTCTTCATTGTGTACATGAATGTGTGACAATATAGGATGTTATAACTCAAAATACATATAATACTGGTGTGTGGGATGTTACTCACCAGCATGCTGTGCTGATGTTGCAGCCCATGAGTCACGAGCCCCTGGAAGTCCACGGACTGCTGTGAGGCTACAGGGACCTTACGAATGAGTCCTGCCACTCATTGTATTCCGCACTCATAGTGAGGCCCACCTCCTGTTGCCCTCTGGGACATTGCTTCCTGGCCCCATCTTCTCCCTTGACTCTCCTCTTACCAATCATTCCATCTCTTCTTTAGGCCATCCACATTCCTCCTCTGTTGGGACACACCATTGACGGCCTCCACCACCTTCTGCCAAGCATCTTTACGCCTCATGGGCAACTCCTTTGCCCCTTCTCTTGTCCAAAGAGGGCATTATGGTTCTCCAGGACAGCCTGGACTAGAGCGAGGTTATCTGCAAAACTGAAGCTAGGACACCTCATACGCTCCTGTCCTGGGCCGCCTGGCTCCCTCCCTGAGATGTCCCCTGGTGTGGGTTCCTCCCTATCCTCTCCCTCCTCCCCCCTTCTATCCCCATGGTGCACCCTCTATCCCTCTTCTAAGTGTGCCTGGCCTTGGGGCAACCCCCACTCCCATCCTCCCTTCTGGCTCTCCCTCTCCCCCACTACGCTCACTCCCTGACGGGGACCCTGCTGCTCCTCCTGTCCATAATCCTCTCCCTGCAACTCCCCCTTCCCTCCTCCCCCCCAGCCTAGCTCTCCCTGACATCCTCACACTACACACACTCACACACTCACTCCACTTCAATCACACACAATCACAACCAGACACTCAGCCTTTCTAACTGTAAAATGATAAATAAAATGGTGTAAGTTGTTATCAAAAAAAGTGTTGTGTATTTTGTATATGTGTGTATGCAAAATGTGTGCAATATGTAAAAAAGTGACAGTAAATGTACAAGCTTATCAAATCCTCCAAATCCGACCTAACTAAATATTATGCAATGCGCCTCTCTCTCTACTCTAACGACTTTCTCCTACTCACTGTAGTGTGCTGTAGCTCCAAGAACCAACCAAACACACTAAAGAAATGGCGGCTGCGCAGGGGTTTAAGTATGAATTTTAAATCTTGTCATTACGTGGCGCATCTCTTAGAACTTGCGTTATTTTTTACGAGTCGTAGGCTAATTTGCATAAAACTACACTTTATTGAGACTTTACGTGAACAAAATACAGGCGCAAGTACTTGCGACGACTAAAAATGTGTATTTGCGCACATTTTGCCTGCTCGCCCGGTTTTTCCCTACTTACGCCAGTTTAGCATCTGACGGCGCTGAATATTGGATAGGCTCGAGTTGCGAGCTGAAACTGCGGGCTGCGCGGGTTACCTCGCTTGCGCCGCAAACTTACGATCTATATCGGATCGCGTCCCACAATCCTACCCACGCCTAGTATACCCCAACTCATAGTTCCATCTAGTGAATATGAAGTTCAAAACATTCTTGACTCCAGAAGAGTTGGAGGAGTACTTCAATATCTGATACATTGGAAGGGTTATCCTGATGAGGATGACTCTTGGGAGCCTGCTTCACAAGTTTCTGCACCTCGTTTGGTTACTTTATTCCATCGGCGACCATCCTGACCGACCCTCACCTGATCTCCGGAGGTGATCTTTGGAAGGGGGTTGTCCTGTCATATTATTGGTTTATATCACCTCACTGCTATCAGAATTAAACCTCTTCACACCTGTAAATGGATAATTGCTTCTGCTATAAAGCTCACCTTACAGCTTCCTTCTTTGCTTGGTATTCTGTCTCCTATAAGCTCTGTGTCAAGCCCCTCCCTTTGGAGGTTATTCTGAAACTGAATCGTTGGTCTCCCAGCTTGACCTCTCAGCAGCTGCTACTGTTCCCTACAAGTTCCGGATTCGTAAGCGGTGACGTACACACGCCGACGGACCCTCTTCGACTGCTGCTGCTTCTGCCCGCTCTCGGGCTACACACATCACTTTTTACCGTGCAGGTTTGATCATATCTTTTGCCTTATGTACTTAAGCATTATTGATAACATTGTTACCCCAACTTGTGCTTAATTATTCACCGCAACTGATTCTATCAAAAGACTTCTGCCACAGCCAGCTTGAACTTATGTTGTAGTAGCATATTGTGTTTTCCAGACTTTCTCTCTAGCAGTATATTCTCTTTGAGTCTCAAATCCTGTCCTGATGTCACTTACTTATATGTCTTTGCCTATTGTTACATGACATATATATATGCCTAACTTTATTTATTCTCATGTGAGTAGTTGGCAAGGTTAACCTATTTGTTATAAGGTTATATACAGATGCACACCAGATGCCATAGATTAAATTGTAATACCTTCTGCGAAGTATTAAGTTCCATATATGTTCAGCCTCTGCCATCCTGCAGGAGTTTTACAAACATACATATTTATAGTTAGGAATGAGTTCTGCAGTTGTGATCCTTATATTCATTAAATTAACTATCCTCCACAGGACGTATATGATATCCATATATCGCAAAATACTACACTAAGACATTGTGTTTTGTCTATCCATATATTGCCCTATTATGTGAACACTCTTTCTACTAAGTGTATGATGCCATATATTTATCACTAAATATGTGACTCTATTCCAAACCTAAAAAGCAGTGAACGAACTGTTGGATATGTATCCAAAATTCACTAACAAAACTATGTGTCTTAGTAGCTTAAGAAATACCAAGTTGTGTCCTATTTTAATTAAACCTACAACTAATATAACATTCACACTTGAATATATAAAAATGTTTACATAAACAACAGACAAAAGATTGCTTCAAAGAGTAGTAACTTGGTTGCAAAAAAATTGTAACTTAAATGTATCCTATTCTTGGTTTGTATCCACCTAATATGTTAAAGAACATAGCCGCTGATAATCAATGCCATCTAGTTGCTTAGTATTTATAAGCATTACCATATTATCATAGAGATGCATACACCCATTGAATAAACCACATATCTGGTATCACAGTGTCTTATTTTAACGACCCGGGAGAAACAAAAGATTTTTATAATGGATTAACCACTTCAATGTCCACATATACATATTGGGGTCGATCTGATAAAAATCGTCGCCCGCAAAAGCTGGCGATAGCCTAATATTTGCGCGGGTTTGGTATCCTATATAACGGGCGGTAACCTAGAAGTTACGTGCGTATATTTCTGCCGTCGCCCGTAGTTTTTTGGGCCCATAGGGCAGGTATACCAAACCAGCGCAGTTTGGTATCCAATATACAGCGTAAGGACTTACGTGGCGAAAATTGAGAAATCTTACTCCATTTTCACCTCGCCACAAAAAGCAGCCATAAGAAGCCTTACGCTGACTATTGGAGCCCCGTGAACTTCCTAAACTGGCTGCTAAATAAACCTAAACGCAATGCGCAATGTCTATCTACCTGTCCAACGTGATCTGCTAAATAAACCTAACACCTAACGCATGCGCAATGTCTATCTCCCTGTCACCGCGATCCCCCGCCGCAATCCCTAATAAAGTATTTAACGCCTAAACCGTGGGCATCTACATAAACTAACCCCTCTCTGTGTGCCCCTAAACCACCCCCGCCCACCCTCAGTACTGATCTATCCCCTAATGTGAACCCCTAAAACCCGCCCACCATCTAACTGATCTATCCCCTAATGTGAACCCCTTACAACGCCCACCATCTACCTTATCTAACCCCTAATCTGACCCCTTACACCGCCGCCACCTATATAAAAATTATTAACCCCATAATCTAATCCCCCTATACTGCCGCCAGCTATATTAATATTATTAACCCCTAATTTAATCCCCCTAAAATAATTATCTCTATTACCAGCCCTTAAAAGGGCCTTTTGCGCGGCTTTGCCCCAAAGTAAAGAGCTCTTTTGCCCTATAACCTGCCCTCCCTACACCGCCGCCACCTATATTAATAGTATTAACCCCTAATGTAAGCCCCTTACACCGCCGCCATCTATATTAAAATTATTAACCCCTAATTTAATCTACCTACCCCGCCGCCAGCTATATTATCTGTATTAACCCTAAGTATATTATAGTTAATATAGTTATTACATTATATATATTAACTATATTAACCCTAATTATATTAGGGTTAATATAGTTAATATAGTTACTATAGAATTTATATTAACTATATTAACTCTATCTAACCCTAACACCCCTAACTAAATTCTTATTAAATAAATCTAATTCATATTATAAACTAAAATATTCCTATTTAAATCTAAATACTTACCTATAAAATAAACCCTAAGATAGCTACAATATAATTAATAATTACATTGTAGCTATGTTAGGGTTTATATTTATTTTACAGGTAAATTGTTATTTACTTTAACTAGGTATAATAGCTATTAAATAGTTATTAACTATTTAATAGCTCACCTAGTTTAAATAATTAACCACAAATTACCTGTAAATAAATCCTAACCTAAGTTACAAAATACACCCTACACTATCAATAAATTAAATAAACTACAAATATCTATCTAAAAAATACAATTAAATAAACTAAACTAAATTACAAAAAAAAAACAAACACTAAATTACAAAAAATAAAAAAAAGATTACAAGATTTTTAAGCTAAATTCCCACCTATTCTACAGCCCGCTAATAAAATAATAAAGCCCCCCAAAATAAAAAAAAAAATTCCATACCCTATTCTAAATTAAAAAAGTTCAAAGATCTTTTACCTTACCAGCCCTTAAAAGGGCTTTTTGCGGGGCATGCCCCAAAGAAAACTGCTTCTTTTTGCCCTGAAAAAAACACACAATACCACCCCCCAACATTATAACCCACACCCACATACTAATCAGCCAATCAGATTGAGCTTGCATTCTATTGGCTGATCGGAACAGCCAATAGAATGCGAGCTTAATCTGATTGGCTGATTGGTTCAGCTAATCGGATTGAATTTAAATTTGATTGGCTGATTCAATCAGCCAATCAGATTTTTCTACCTTAATTCCGATTGGCTGATAGAATCCTATCAGCCAATCGGAATTCGACGGACGCCATCTTGGATGACGTCATTTAAAGGTACCTCATTCGTCGTTCAGTCGTTGGCCGGGATGGATGCTCCGCGTCGGTGGAGAGAAGATTGAAGATGCCGCTTGATGGAAGATGCTGGCGGATGGAAGAAGACTTTGCTGCCGCTTGGATAAAAACATCGCTGGGATGAAGATTTCTTCTTTACCGCTTGGATAGACATCACCTGGATCGGATGAGGAGTTCAGCCCGGCGTGGTGAAGATAAGGTAGGGAGATCTTCAGGGGGGTAGTGTTAGGTTTATTTAAGGGGGGTTTGGGTTAGATTCGGGGTATGTGGGTGGTGGGTTGTAATGTTTGGGGGGTGGTATTTTTTTTTTCAGGCAAAGAGCAGTTTTCTTTGGGGCATGCCCCCACAAAGGCCCTTTTAAGGGCTGGTAAGGGTAAAAGAGCTTTGAACTTTTTTTAATTTAGGAATAGGGTAGGGAATTTTTTTTTATTTTAGGGGGGCTTTATTATTTTATTAAGGGGGGCTTAGAATAGGTGTAATTATCTTAAAAATCTTGTAATCTTTTTTTATTTTTTGTAATTTAGTGGGGGTTTTTTTTTGTAATTTAGTTTAGTTTATTTAATTGTATTTTTAGATAGATATTTGTAGTATTATTTAATTTATTGTAGTGTAGGTTGTATTTGTAACTTAGGTTAGGATTTATTTTACAGGTAATTGGGTAATTATTTTAACTAGGTAGCTATTAAATAGTTAATAACTATTTAAATAGCTATTATACCTAGTAAAAATAATTAACAATTTACCTGTAAAATAAATATAAACCCTAACATAGCTACAATGTAATTATTAATTATATTGTAGCTATCTTTGGGTTATTTGATAGGTAAGTATTTAGATTTAAATAGGAATATTTTAATTAATAATAATTAATATTAGGATTTATTTTAATAAGCAAGTTTAGTTAGGATGTTAGAGTTAGATAGGGTTATTATACTTAATATATAGTATATAAGTATATATATATATCATAACCGATATTAACTATATATAACCCTAATATAATAAGGGTTAATATAGCTTAATATAGCTGGCGGAGGTTTGTAGGGGGATTAGATTAGGGGTTTAATACATTTATTATAGGTGGCCTGCCGGTGTAGGGGGATGTAAATTGTAGGCAAACAGAGCAGGTTTACTTTGTGACCAAAGCCCCGCCAAAAGCCATATTAAGGGCTGGCATAAGTAGCTGAATTATTTGGGGCATGCCCCGCAAAAAGCCCTTTTTAAGGGCTGGCAAAAGAGCTGTTACTTTGGTGCAATGCACCGCACAAAGCCCTTTTTAGACTAGGTTTAGTGGTAGGGATAGTTTAGTATTTTAGGGGTTAAATAATTTAATATAGATGGCGGCGGGGTAGGGGGATTAGATTAGGGGTTAATAATTTTAAAATAGATAGCGGCGGGTTAGGGGCTCACTTTAGGGGGTAGGTAAGGTAGCTGGCGGCGGTGTTAGGGGCTCACTTTAGGGGGTTATAGATTTAATATAGCTGGCGACGGTTTAGGGGTTAATAACTTTATTATGTTGTTAGGCTAGTGAGGGGGGATAGCGGATAGAGGGTTAGACGTGTCGGGCTATGTTAGGGAGGCGTGTTAGACTTGTCGGGCTATGTTAGGGAAGCGTGTTAGACAGTGCTGGTGATTTCATACTTTAGTCAGGTTTTTTAGGCGCCGGCAGTTTCTAACGTGGCGCAAGTCACTGGCGACGCCAGAAATTTGTACTTGCGCAGATTTCTGGACATCGCTGGTTTATCCGACTTACGGCACGTTAGCATCTGACGACGCCGTATATTGGATAGCTCGAGATGCGAGCTGAAGCTGCGGGCGACGCGGGTTCCCTCGCTTTGCGCCGCAAACTATGCCGGTATATCAGATCGCGCACCCTGGTCTCCTAATAAGAAACATCCTTGAATAGTAGAACTTGTATTGAGTGGTGTTCTAGGCCTTCAAGGTGGTGTGTGCACATAATATAAACTAGTGACATTGCTCTATGGTCCTTACCTCTTTGTGGTCATATGGGGTGCTTCCGCTAGCTAATCCCCACAAATGGGGGGGATTTCTGATTCCAGGTATCCATAGCAAACAGCCCCTAGCCACCCAATAAAGACCACAGTATTCCCACTCCTGGTATGTAGTGCCATAAGGACCACTCTATAGCCACGGCCCTGTCGGAAGAGTGGGAAGTAACTTATAAATATGCTACCACCCCACCTGAGCAAACTATCACATATGTACCCTAGGTTACTGGAGCATTGGTATAAGGATGGTGACCAATTGGAACACAAGTATCACCCCCGACATGTACGGATCCTAAAAAACATCCCGACATTTAAACAGTAATGGGCATCATGTGGTGTGGGCGTAATCCACCTTTGAGGCAATCCCACCACATTATCCTAGTGTGAAAACATAGTACCCATATATGCCACCCCTGGTTTGTGACTCCCACTATATCAGTGATTTAGTCAGGTGGTGAATTACAGGCCTCCTGGGTGTATAGTCCCTAATCTTGTATATCCCATTCAGCCTCTCGAACAAGCAATGCCTTGTTTCTGTCCTAGGAATATGATTGATCAAGATGTAATGAATTGATGATACTTGATGTGCCATTTGGGCACACCATGTCGTGCCACTAAAACATTTAATCATCCGCATACTAATCGAACATTTACCATTGGATATTCACTTTCCTGCAATACCACAAATGTAGTTGTATTTGCTTTTCTGTCCCATGTTCACAGTTTTATGTTGGGAAAACCAGTGGGACACTCGCGAAAAAATAGACAAACCCACAGCCGAGCCATACGGTGGTGGCACTGGACAAAGGAGAATCGGAACAACATGTTGCATGACATTGTGACCCAAATGGCACATCAAGTTTCATCAATTTGTCTAAATCTTGATCGATCACATTCCCTAGGATGGATAGAGGTTGGCGACAGAAACAAGGCATTGCTTGTTTCGAGAGGCTGAATGGATAAACAGATTGGGGACTATACACTAAGGAGGCCCTTAATTCACCACCTGACTTTAAATCACTGATATGGGTGGGAGTCACAAACCAGGGGTGCATATATTGGAACTATGTTTTCACACTAGGGTAATGTGGTGGGATTGCCTCGTAGGTGCGGTACGCCCATACCACATGATGCTCTTACCGTGTACATGTACGGGACCTTTTTTAGGATCCGTACATGTTGGGGTGATACTTGTGTTCCAATTGGTCACGTAGGGTACATATGTGATAGTTTGTTCAGGTGGTGGTAGCATATTACAAGTTACTCCACACTTCTGACAGCCGTGGCTGTAGAGTGGACTTTTGCACTACATACCAGGAGTGTGGATACTGTGGTCTTTATGGGTGGCTAATGGCTGGTTTACTATGGATACCTGGAATCGGATACCCCCCATTTGTGGGGAAATAGCGAAGCGAAGCACCCATATGACTACAAAGAGGTTACGACATAGTAGCAAGTCACTAGTTATATTATGTGCAACACACCACCTTGAGGCCTAGAACACCACTCAATACACGTTCTACTATTCAAGGATGTTTCTTATGTAGAGATAATATGTATATGTGGACATTGAAGTGGTTAATCCATTTTAAAAATCTTTTGTTTCTCCCTATTCGTTAAAATAAACAACGGTGATACCAGCTATGTGGTGTATTCAATGGATGTATGCATCACTATAGATAATATGGTAATGCTTATTAAAATACTAAGCCAATAGATGGCGGTGATTATCAGCGGCTATGTTCTGTTAACAGCCATACCTGTTTGGTTGTACAATAGGATATGTACAAGTTAGGTGATACAAACCAAGAAAAGGAAACCATTTAAGTTACAATTTTTTTTGCAACCAAGTTACTAATCTTTTAAGCAATTGTTTCTCTGTTAGTTTATGGTAAACATTTTTATATATTCATGCGTGAATGTTATATTAGTTGTAGGTTTAAGAAAAATAGGATACAACTTGGTATTTCTTAAACACAGCTATTAAGACACATGGTTTTGTTAGTGAATTTTGGATACATATCCAACAATTAGTTCACTGCTTTTTAGATTTGGAATAGAGTCACATATTTACTGATAAATATAGGGCATCACACACTTAGTAGAGAGGGTGTTCACATACTAGAGCAATATATGAATATACAAAACAGATTACGAGTTTTGCATTATAGTGAAAAAGCAGCGTTATCAGGTTATCATGCTGCTTTTTCCTACCGCTGGTATTACGAGTCTTGCAGGTTTAGGGGCACCGCACACTTTTTTGGCCTTACCCCAAATCAACTTACGCAAATTGCGTATAGTCTTTTTTCAATGGGATTTTAATAGTGCCGGTATTACAAGCTTGTCCTGGGAGGCCAAAAACTGAGCGGTACAACTTATCCCATCAAGATTCGTAACGCATTCTAAAGTCAGTAGTTATGAGTTTTACATTACAAAGCTGTAGCATAAAACTCATAACTAAACTGTCACAAAGTACACTAACACCCATAAACTACCTATTAACTCCTAAAGTGAGGCCCTCCCACATCGCAAACACTGAAATAAAATTATTAACCCCTAATCTGCCGCTCCCAGAATCGCCGCCACTAGAATAAACATATTAACCCCTAAACCGCCACACTCCTGCCTCGCAAACACTAGTTAAACATTATTACCCCTAATCTGCTGTCCCTAACATCGCCACCTGTCTACATTTATTAACCCCTAATCTGCCACCCCCAATGTTGCCGCCACTATACTAAAGTTATTAACCCCTAACCCTAACCCCCCTAACTTAAATATAATTAAAATAAATCTAAATAAAACCTACTATTAATAACGAAATAATTCCTATTTAAAACTGCAATGAAGGTTCCTTTAAATGACGTCATTCAAGATGGCGTTCCTTAGATTCAGATTGGCTGATAGAATTCAGCCAATCGGAATTAAGGTTGAAAAAATCCTATTGGCTGATTGCATCAGCCAATAGGATTGAGCCTGCATTGATTGCACTGATTGGAACAGCCAATAGAATGCGAGCTCAATCCAATTGGCTGATTTGATCAGCTAATAGAATTGAAGTTCAATGATGCAATCAGCCAATAGGAATTTTTCAACCTTAATTCCGATTGGCTGATATTCTATCAGACAATCGGAAGCTAAGGGACGCCATCTTGGATGACGTCATTTAAAGGAACCTTCATTGTAGAAGAAGCCTTCGATTGAAGAGAATTGAAGAGGATTTAGGGAATTTATTTAATTGTAGGGTTAGGTTAGGTTTTATTGTATTTAATTAATGTAATTGATTTAATTGTAGTGTAAGGTTAGGTGTTAGTGTAAGGCAGGTTAGGTTTTATTTTACAGGTAAATTTGTATTTATTTTAGCTAGGTAGTTAGTAAATAGTTAATAACTATTTAGTAACTATTCTACCTAGTTAAAATAAATACAAACTTGCCTGTGAAATAAAAATAAAACCTAAGCTAGCTACAATGTAACTATTAGTTATATTGTAGCTAGCTTATGGTTTATTTTACAGGTAAGTATTTTGTTTTAAATAGGAATTATTTAGTTATTAATAGTAGGTTTTATTTAGATTTATTTTAATTATATTTAAGTTGGGGGGGTAGGGTTAGGGTTAGACTTAGGGTTAGGGGTTAATAACTTTAGTATAGTGGCGGCGACGTTGGGGGCGGCATATTGGGGTTTAATAAATGTAGGTAGGTGGCGGCGATGTTAGGGGTGGCAGATTAGGGGTTAATAATATTTAACTAGTGTTTGTGGGATGGCTGTGTTTTAGGGGTTAATATGTTTATTATAGTGGCGGCGATGTCCGGAGCGGCAGATTAGGGATTAATAAGTATAATGTAGGTGTCGGTGATGTCGGGGGTGGTAGATTAGGGACTAATAAGTGTAAGATTAGGGGTTTTTAGATTTGGGGTTCATGTTAGGGTGTTAGGTGTAAATATAAATTTTGTTTCCCCATAGGAATCAATGGGGTTGCGTAACTGAGCTAAACGCTGTTTTTTTGCAGGTGTTAGACATTTTCTCAGCCGGCTCTCCCCATTGATGTCTATGGGGAAATCATGCACGAGCACGTAAAACCAGCTCACCGCTAACTTAAGCAGCGCTGGTATTCCAGTGCGGTATGAAGCACAATTTTTCTCTATGCTCAGTTCTTGCCTTTTAACGCCGGGTTTATAAAAACCTGTAATACCAGCGTTGTAGGTAAGTAAGCGGTGACAATAACTTGCAAGTTAGCAATGCACCCCTCTTACCGCAAAACTCGTAATCTGGCTGATTGTCTTAGTGTAGTATTTTGCTATATATGGATCACTACAAATGTATGTATATGGCTAATGCATTGAAGCCTGATGGGCGATTGAGGGTTAAATCCCCCACATACAGCACATAACACTACAAGCGTGGCCCGAAACCGGAAGTGACGTAACACGCCATCCCCGGACAGTTAACAGGTTGGAAAGCATCACATGCGTGACAACTATTTCAAATAGCAGTAAACAAATTGGGCCAGAGCGTAGGTGGGTTCTGCATAATGCGGTGGACGCCCGTCCACTTGAACATCACTGAATTCACAGACATGATTATTACAACAGTTCATAGTTGTTCCTTCTAGGCAAAGTATAGTTATGTATATAAAAGGTTTATTTGAATATGAATGATTTACACAGACACATACCGGAAGTGACGGATTGTTTGATCACTTCCGGAGAGGGATTGTTATTGGAACGCATGGCTTGCGTTCCAAACACAGTGGTTTTGGCTCTACTGGGTGCATTCACAGGTGTGTGATTTACATGTTTTCTCACTTGCCTATTTTAGTGTGATTGTGATTATTTGTTGTTATGCTGATGAAGGGAAAGTTGTCCCCAAAAGCGTTTAATTAAAATTGAATCTTTTCTCAAAAGACCTGAGAGTGCACTTTTTTGTGGAATATTTTATGCATTTGTGCACTCAGGCAGATGTCCTTAGGAGGGTAATCTTGTAGAATGGACGTTTATATATATATATATTAGTTTCTAAATGTTCAATCAAATATTTTATGGTTAAAATAGGATCATAGTAATATAATTGGTTTGAACAATAATTGCACAACTCACTGACAATTTTGCATTATTATATAAATAATATTAAAATTAATAAACACTCAGAAATATCATATATAAAACTGGTTGAAAAAGGACTAGTCAATAAGCAATCACATGAGACAAAACAGCATTTCAAAGCTTGAAACATGGTACTAACCACTCACACCTTTGATATTTCCTATTATTTCTACTTCTTATCTCCATTCATAAACTTTTCAAATCTCCCTTAACAGAGATCTCCACTCTCCATCCATGCACCTTTCAGATCTCCATTCACACACAGAATGCACTATTTTAACTATCATCAGCATTTTATTATATTATTACATACCAATAGTATAACAACATTACAAGACTAGAAGACCTAGAGGATCGCTCTGGGCGGAACAATATTGGAATAATTGGACTACCTGAAAGCCACAAATATCAAGATCTAATGCACTTTGTTACAGAGACACTACCGAAACGATTAAGTTTACAAACTACTACACATCCTATATATGTCGAGAGAATACATAGGGTAGGTCCGGTACAGAAAAACACAGATGGTTCAGTTACACCCAGACCAATTGTTGCCAGATTCCTGAACTTTCAGGATAAAGTTAACTATTTCAAGAGCTTTAGGAAAAATAACCCCTTAATTATAGACCAGAATAAGATTTTATTATTTCAGGACTCAGTCGAAACCTCAGCTAAGAGGAGACTTATGGCACCATATTGTTCCAAATCATGGAAGGCTAACTTTAACGTTAGACTATTATACCCTGTAAAATTGTTTTCATTATTAATGGGGACACTAAAACTTGTAAATAATGTCCAAGAAGCACAAAATATTCTGCAAAGAAAAGGGGTCGAATAGATAGTAGAACGAATGTGTACCTTCAGCTACTAGACCATGAAAGAATGTGAATATTTTGATTTAATGGTGATTTTTAATGTATGTTTATAGTATACATATGTTGGGTATGAATATGCGATAGAGAAATATATGTTGGTTTTACTAAGGAGGGGAGTTCTCCCCTCTTCCCCCACTTCTTTTTTTTTTTCTTCCCTCTCTCTGTTCCATAATATTAAATTCCAGAATTGGCTTAAAGTAAGGTGGCAGGAATTTGCAAAACATAACGTTACTTACCAGAGAGAAAGTAGAAATATTCTGGAAACTGGGAAAGCGGTTATGAGGGTAATATTAAAGCTTACCTCTGTGGAACTTAAGAAAAATATAAGCAACAAGAATTACAATTATCTAACAGAGTGTAAAGAATACGTTATAATATATATCTTACCAATTCAACTAGATGTGCGTGGGACAGATACGTAAACCTCAAACACACAAAGGGATCTTCTCCTAAAACAGAGAAATGACACAGGAGGTTCTAAGATCAAAAAGCGCTATATGGGGGCTTTCAGGGTAGAGTAGCTAAATTATCTAGCCAGTATTACAAGACAAAAATCCAATAACCATATTGAGGCAATCAAAGCCGGATCAAATAGATTTCAAAACTGACTGAAGAGGATTAAAAAAACATTTTTTTTTCTTTCCAGAAATTGATCCCTAGCTGAAAGTCATGATTCTGAAGCCAAAAGTCACCTTCTGGAAGGGTCTGGATCTTCCTAGCATGCTGCATGAATTAGTCCAAACAACTGATCTAGTAAATTACTTTACAAGAGATATTAGAGATGGAATAAAAATCACTAAATTATATAAAGCTACGGGTCCAAGATACGTTTACTATCTATATTTCATAGGATATTTTATAGGATTCTTTTCAGAGCAAATCACTTTTACATTATATAACCTATTCAAACATAATATAACAAGAATACTCTCTGCTCAACTTATTTCACCTGCATCCAATATTTCTTTAAAATTTAAACAAAATAAGGATCTCAGAAGATTCGTCTTCATACAGACCTATATATTTGCTCAACTTTGGACTACCAAACTGTTAACTTCAATAATTGTCAACCGACTAAAGCCACATATCAATAAATAATACATGAAAATCAAGTAGGATTTATCCCCTGGCCAAAGTCCAGCGAAAAATATATGTAAGGACTATGTTAGTGTTTGTTTGAATCTTTTTGGAATTAATTTAAACATACAAAAATCTACAAAACAGTGGGACACAGCAATATTAACAGTAGGACACAGAGAAAGCATTTGATCTATATAAACTGGGAATCATCTACTTTATTAATTAAAAGAATTCAGTTTTTCTAGTAATTTTATCAAATTTTTTCACTCAATTTATAACTGCATCTCTGCCAATTCTTAATATAAAGGAGCAAACACAGACATATTTAAACTGAATAGAGAAACCAGACAGGGTTGTCCCCTCTCCCCTTTTCTATTTAACATATCCCTAGAACCATTGGCAATCATATTGAGGCAACATCTCACAGGGATTTAAATTGGGGGACAGAAGTCTGCCCTCTTGCTCTATGCATATGACTTGTTATTATATTTAAGTAACCTGCAAGAAACACTCCCCACAAATTGCTATCCTATATATAAAGTTATTCAGATCAATATCCGGATATAAAATTAATCTTGGAAATCAGAATTACTATGGCTGAATAAATCACTAAATTGTCCATTAGGCATCCCTTCAGAGAAGGTTATCAAATGAAATACTTAGGAGTGATTCTAACTAGGATAACCAACAAGAATGGTATAACTAAATTTGCTAAATTATTTTTTAGAATGTAGAAGGAAGACGATTGAGTGGATGAATCTCCCATTATCCATCACGGCTTCATATTATGTTTATAAAAATCATCCTGTTCAATAAATAATTATACCTCTACAAAATCTCGGTCACTTTTACATAGGGCAGACCTAACAAATTTATTTCTC
Source organism: Bombina bombina (assembly GCF_027579735.1). NCBI lineage: Eukaryota > Metazoa > Chordata > Amphibia > Anura > Bombinatoridae > Bombina > Bombina bombina. The sequence goes on along the minus strand of NC_069501.1, from coordinate 1,193,464,631 downwards.
CTTAAACGATCTGGGCAGAATATTACTACCCCACATTTATTATACTGATATATCTATGCTCTGTAAACAAGCATTATTATATTAATTTTTCATTAGATGTTATATGTCTGATGTACTAAGATGATTAATATATAGATTTAATATATATAAGAACTATCTATGTTTTGTGTTTAATGGTACAGTGATGAATCTCAAATAATTTTATCAGTTTCTGATTATGATATTACTGCATATCTTTCATTGTGAAAAACAGAATAAAATGTAATTTAAAAAAAAAAATACAAGAGAGATAATATATTAGACACACCATGTCATCTCTCTGCTAGACAAAACACCACCTGTGTCCTGGAAAGAATAGGATATTGAAGGACAGGATTCTAGTATGGGAAACCTACTAGCATTTGTATAAGGAAGCAGTCCTCAAATTATAATAAATCTTGCAGAAAGCAAAATATAGTGGGACTTTGTAGAGAAATGGCATATTGAGTGACAATTCACTTACTAGTAACAGGCTACCCAGACATCAGGTATTGGACAACACTGCCAAATAGTCCACTTGATCTCATAACATAGTGAGATGCTTTTGTTACTATAGAGATTTCTTATCCTTGGGCACAGCACTGTACTGTTCCTTAAGAACATTTCTCTGGAGAAGGAACAGCAGAAGGATCACTTTTTTTTTGTGAATTATGTAGATTAACATGGGCATTGTGGGGTTCTCATATGTATTTTACTAGCTTGAAAATTAAAAAAAAAGACACTAGTAATTAGATAAATACTAAAGACAAAATTCCCTGTAATAAAGCACCATTAACAGCGATAATTTACCAAATTCATCCAAAAGATGAATTCAAAATGCAATGGAATTTACAGATTATATCTTAAAACACAGAATAGCTAAGAAGACAGAAAGTGCAGGGAGAGGAGGAGGTGTCGTAAAAATCATGAGGGGGGTTTAGGTAACAGGCTGTCATGATCCGGTGATACATGCGCTCAGGGACACAGATCCTCGGGGCAGTGGTAGGGATTTGAAGACACCGACCCCTGACCCGGGGAAGAGTATCCTGGACGTGGATAGATGATATTCTGTGATTCATAGTGCTAGAAGTTATTGTTAGAATAAATGGAGAGTGCAAAATTTGTATTACAATATATTCTGACTTCATGTGACTTATAGTTAGATAATAGAAGTAACTGCAGGAATCAATGAGAGAAAAATTATAGCAATGTGGAATGTTTAGGCTTCAGAGTAATCTGGTAAAAGATTGACACTTAGATGCAAACTAAGGTTTGTTGGCAAGGTTCACAGTACATAATATTATTAAAGCTGCATGTCAGAGTTTAAGCCACAGCTGCACAGGTATTTAGACAAAGCTGCAAGTTTAGGCATTTAATTACTGTTTGTGCATATAGATGCAAACTTGGTTTGTTGCTGGTTCACAGTACATAATATTATAAAAGAGCATGTATGTCAGTAATTAGCAGAGCAGCACAGGTGAAAGTTAAGTTTAAGGCATTCAATTACTGTTTGAACATATATTGGAGAATCACATGAAGCTTTTAATTGAACATATAGATGCAGAGTTCTGAATATCTTAACATATTTGCAGCAGGATATTTCAGCAATGACAACTTGTAGCAGGAAATAGTTATAAAGTTCTGAGTAAGATGCTGTTGTAATTAGAGAGTGATGATAACCCATAAGTATGCTTGATTTATAATAAAGTTCAGAGTTTGTTAAGTAGCAGTGTCCAGGAAACAGAATGGAATTATTTGGATACTTGCGATTTGATAATTTTAGGCATTGGAAATAGAAAATGCTGTAGGTTGAAATAGTTGGTTAAATTCATACAGGAAACAGTCACAGACCTCTGTTGTTCAGGATCCACCAAATTCAATGTTATTGCAAAGCACATTAGACTGAGAAGGCTTAAAAGAGGCTGAGGTAATCAGGTGCATGAATGATTAATCAGGCAGGCAAGCAAGCTGAATGTGAATACTGCCCAAATGCAGCAGTCAGAGAAGGAAGTCTTAAAGGGATAGTGACATTAGGCTGAGATATGTTACACAGGCAGACAGTGTCCAGTGTAGGAGATCAGACAGGGGAAATATATAGCTTTACATAGAGCATATACTGACATAAAGTTATATATCAACATTGAATCAATATCTATAAAGATGTGAAATTGTATATACATGGGGAATACAAAAGTTAAAAAAGACACAAGTGTGGACATAGGCTTACCTGTGTACCTATGTATAAAGAATGTGGAATATACAATGTAATTGACTAAATGAAAGTACATTACAACATTTTTTGATAATGTGTTAAGAATCCAGAGTCTGCATTTAGTCCAGAATTGAACAAGTTGAAGTGCATTATCATTTTCATTTCAAAGGTTTTTCTTTCCATGGGTTTTTTGAAGTTGCTTCTGAGAATTTTGATTTTGAGGTTTTGGAGGAGTGGTCAGGTTGGGTGAAATGGTGGACCAACAGGGGTGCAGTATTTTGTTTCACAGTGGTTTTTGATTGAGAGTCTGTGTAAGTTCATCTGAAGGTGCAGTTTTTGGCTTGTTTCTCCAATATAGCATCCCACTTCACATGCAGTGCAATGTATCATGTATACCACATTTGCAGATATACATGAATATGCCCCTTTAATGTTTTAGGATTTATTATTGTAATTTGGTGACTGTATGTGTTTTGAATGAGGTGCTGTGATTGTCTGTGGATGTTTGGTCATTTGTGTTGAAGTTGTAGTTGATCTGTCACCTGGAGCTCTATTTTCTTGCATTTTGGTGTTTTATTCTGTTTTGTGACAGGCATAAAAGTTTCTGCTTTTTCTTCTTGATAAATTTTTGTTGTTGTGCTTTGTGGAAGTGTTGTATTTCTTTTTTAATTTCTTTATTGTACCCATTATTTTCTTGTAGTTTTTGTAGTAGAGCTTTGAACATTTTTTATAAATCAATTTATTCTATATCATGCATCAATCAAGCTTAAAATGAACTTTTCTAGAGACTGTGTCAGCTTCCTGGATTCCAACAATATCCATCACAAATGACAAACTGCACTCATCTGTATACAGGAAACCAACAGATAGATGCCGCTCACCTCCAACAGCTCCAGCTTTCCACCCCAATCACATAAAAATTCCATAATCTACAGTCAGGCTACAGATACCACTGAATTTGCTCAGATAACAAAGGACCGTGACAAACACCTCATCACACTGTCCCAATCATTCAGAGAAAAAAGGTTACAAAACGAGGATTATAAATAAAAAAATTAACTCTGGCCCTCAATACTCCACGTGAACACTTTACTACAATACAGGGAGAAGAAAAACATATCACGTAATCCCACTAGTAGTCAAATACAACCCTGCTGTGGAAGGGATATGAAAAATCATAAAATACTTATAGCCACTAAACTTAGAGGATCCCACACACAAAAAAAAATTTCAAACCTCCAATCCTGGCATACAGACAACCACCTAACCTAAAGCAGAAACTGGTACATAGGAAGCTACCCATTGAGAAAAAGAACACTCAGAATGGAACCAAGTGCTGCTATAAAGCTCTCTGCAAACTGTGTCAACACGTTTGTGAAAGCAGCACAGCAAATCACAATAATAAATCCTATAACATTAAAAGGGCATATTCATGTATATATGCAAATGTGGTATACATGATACATTGCACTGCATGTGAAGTGGGATGCTATATTGGAGAAACAAGCCAAAAAACTGTACCATTGGATGAACTTACACAGACTCTCAATCAAAAACCACTGTGAAACAAAATAATGCACCCCTGTTGGTCACCATTTCATCCAACCTGACCACTCCATCCAAAACCTCAAAATCAAAATTCTCAGAGGCAACTTCAAAAACCACCATGGAAAGAAAAACCTTTTGAAATGAAAATGATAATGCACTTCAACTTGTTCAATTCTGGGACTAAATGCGGATTCTTAACACATTATCAAAAATGTTTGTAATGTACTTTCATATACTGTAGTCAATTACATTGTATATTGCACACTCTCTATGCATAGGTACGCAGGTAAGCCTATGTCCACACTTGTATCTTTTTTTTATCTTTTGTATTCCCCCTGTATATACAATTTCACATCTTTATAGACATTGATTCAATGTTGATATATAACTTTATGTCAGTATATGCTCTATGCAAAGCTATATATTTCCCCTGTCTGTTCTCCTACACTGGACACTGTCTGCCTGTTACCTAAGCCCCCCTCTGATTTTTAAGACACCTCCTCCTCTCCATGCACTTTTCTGTCTTCTTAGCTATTCTGTGTTTTAAGATATAATCTCTAAATTCCATTGAATTGATCAGTATTGCTTCAGACTTGATAAATGAAGGAACTCTTCTGAAAGCTTGTCAACTTATAAATGTATATTTAGTCCAATAAAAAAGTATCATTGCTCAATACAATACAATGTTATTTTGATATCTAAATCTCTGGACTAACACGGCTACTCCAATCAATGTTATATATATATATATATATATATATATTTTATATATATATATTATATATATATATATATATATATACACATATGTATGTATCTGTATGTTAAAACACTTTGCATGCCGGGGCGGAGCCTAGCCACGCAGGGTGATGGCTGACTAGAATCTTGCTCTGATGCCACTCGCCCGGTCAAAATAATTTAACTACTGAACATCCCCTCAATTACAACTTTCTACCTTTCGGGACTACTTCTGCACAACATACTGCAGCTTTTTGGGCTAAAATTCATCGGACCTGACACCTTCCTGAAGGTTCCCTGCTGATCACACATAAGAGGCCTAAAGGAAGAGCTCTCCGCCGCGCCGCCAGCTGCTACCCCTGAATGAACAATCGCGGCTCTCCCCTGAACTGCCGCCTACCCGAACCAACACAGCTGGGGATCCTGCAGCCCTCTCTCCCCAGGCGGCGGGGAGACTGACAAATACCCCCCGCAACCTATCCATCAACCGCATCGGCTCGCGCCGCTGGCGCGTACCGGTAAAGAGGCCGCTTGAGATTCAGACAGCGGTGCAAAGGGACACAGCGGGAGGCATCCTCACCCGCATAAGCTACATAGACCCCCGGTGAGTACTTACCCTGTTCTCTGACGTCTCACCGTAGGGGGATAGTGACTGGAAGACTGGTGCCCTTCTTTCTTTCTCCCTCACTTGCAGGAGGGATCCCTGTTATCCTCACAGAGCTCACACACGTGGCTAAAACCGCTGGGGACAAACTCCTTTCACTAACAACCAGCACTATATAGTGCACCTCTAATTAAAGGTACAGGCACCCTTTCCAACTGCACATACTATCTGGAACACATTGGAAGCCACAGGCAGACAAAGCTTATACTGCACAGTTACTCCCAGGCCTATAAACTCAGGTTATGTATATATCAAAAACAAATAATCCAAAAAAATATATATATATATATATATATAAATAAATAAATAAATAAATAAAAAAAGAATAAAAAGTCAAAAAAAACAAACAAAACAAAAAAAAAACTGACGCCTACTTATTAAGGCCTAATCTCACAAAAGTATTTTGCTGTCCTCCCCTTCCTATACCATGTCACAAAGGAAGAATAATAAACCTGAGAAGGGGCATAAGTCAACAAGCCTCACAAACTACCTCAAGGCCTCTCTGCCCTCCTCTGAAACACCAGACACGGGCCCCCATCCCCTGTCAGCTGCACTTCAGACATGACACTGCCTGAACATTCACTACAGCAGGAATACCTTACCAGAAGAGATCTAAACACTATCTCCTCAAAAGATGACATTGACAAAGTCCTTTCAGAAATGAGATCTCTGTTTGGGGATCTGAAAAAAGATATCACTCAGGTCACGCAAGCAGGTACAGGTACTTGAAAACAGGCATGAGTCTCTTCGGGGGTACCGTCAGAAACAAACTCCCAACAAATCCAGGAACACAAGGAACACATACAATTTTTACTCTCCAAAATGGAGGATCTAGACAACAGGGGCAGAAGGAACAACATCAGGATCAGGGGGGTACCAGAATCTGTCTCTAATGTGGCACTGGAGGGTTACCTCCAGGACCTGTTTTGCACCCTAAAAGGAACACCAGAGTCTGCGAATATCCCCATTGAAAGGGCTCACAGGGCCCTGAGACCCAGGCCTCCTCCTAAGGCCCCGCCAAGAGACATTATTGTCAAATTTCTTAGCTACAAAGATAAGGAGTCCATAACCCAGAGGGCAAGAACTCTTAAGAATATAACACATGCGGGGATCCCCCTCCAGATATTTTCAGACCTAAGCTTGATCACCCTTCAGAAGAGAAGGGATCTAAAATTCATAACTAACGAACTTCAAACACAGGGAATACAATATAAGTGGGGATTCCCGGTCTGCATTGTGGCCTCTAAGAACGGATCACAAGCAGTCTACAGAACACCACCTGACCTTCCTGAATTCTGTAGAGTACTTGGGATAAACATCCAACACCCAGAACATTGCAAACCTTCATTACAAAGTGCCCCTCCACAAAGAGCTGGAGATACTGCTCGAGCGCAGGCAACTTGAGAAACCACCGCTAGCCTGCAGAAACAAACTGATGTCATGCCAAGATGCTTTTTTTTTTCCCCTTGTGGTGCCTTGATGACACTCTCTTTATGTGGGAAAATTGACTCCCCCAGAGGGAGCTATATTCTGTTATAGTTACTGAGTTATGGTAATGCCAGGTTATATCATGCTATGTTCTAATGCGTGCTTTTGTTCATCTGTAACCAAGTCTTTTAAAATGTATAGCCACAGGAGACAGAGCTCCGGAGGGGCTATATAAGGTGGGACACCCCAAAACAGTAACCAACAAAAGATAGAATACACTGAAAGGATTATGGCCCTAAGTAACCGCTTAGAATAGGCGCTATTTAGAAGGTGACAGATCTCTTCCTTTAACTAATCCATTACCACCCTGTCCTTTTTGGAACAGAACACTAAACCACTTAGCATAACTTGCCGAAAGGATTGGATGGCAAATTTATCACATACTGTCCCTGGTAGATTTGGACCCCTCCTCTCTGTATTACGTAATAGCCTAAACAATGCTGCTGACTTATCAGTCCATACTATGCCATATTATACCATAACATACCATAATTGACAATTCTATCATTACTGGGGGGAGGAGGAAATAGCAATGCACAGACTCCCAGGCTAATTTATCATACCCCTATTGTGGGCACTTAAAACAATTACTTTAGTTTGGTTCTGTCGGGAGGGAAGGCCCAATTTTGATGCTTCCTAAAAGTCAAAAATGTAATTGCCCAGCTCCGTCTGAGGGTTGGTTTCCTGAATTGTTAAAATATGTTTTGTTTTGCTGTTTTCAACACTTGTTGAGTTATTTGTTCCCTTAAGATAAGGTAATGTTCACTCTGTCTATTTCTCTTCTTTCTCACTTTTTGACCGGGCGCCTGTGGATACAGACCCCACGCTAAACTTTGCTGTCCTTTCCAGTTTCCCTCTATTGTTGCTGGGCAAGAATAGCATAAGTGTTTTCTTTTTCTCCTTTTTCTTCTTCTTGTTACATTTCTCCAGGTTTACTGAACCTCTCTTCCTACAACTAACCGCTGTTCTCCCTTCTTACTATTCACCTTTTCCTCTCCCCTCCTTACATCTTTCCTCTTTCCCATCTGGTGGTCTTTTTTTTTTCCCCTCTCCCAACCCCTACACACCTTCTCCTACCTTCCCATTGCCCTCCTGTGCTCCCTCATCCATATAATCATAGTATAAGATGGCGTCTCATTCTGCACACAACTTGACTATTCTGACACTCAATGTTAAGGGTATTAACGTTCCGGAAAAGAGGTCTACTTTAATACGAGATCTATCTAGAATGCACAGCGACATCACCTATTTGCAAGAGACCCATTTTAAGAGGGGGAGAGAGCCCCGCTGGCTAAATGCCAATTTCCCACTAATGTTCTTTGCATCGGGCCCCACCAAAAGAAACGGGGTAGGAATTCTCATAAAGCATTCTATAGCTTTTAAGGTGACACATGAGGAAAGAGACCCAGAGGGTCACTATTTGATAGTGGTAGGCTCCCTACACAACAAGCCTGTGACACTGGTGAATGCATATTTTCCTAACCTAGATCAAAACAAATTTATGTCGAAATTAGCAAATAAAATTTTGGAGTTACAGAGGGGAGCTTTGCTCCTTGCTGGAGACTTTAACATGCCGCTAGACCCACAACTCGACACCTCTAAGGGGGTAACCTCAATACCAAAAAGAGTCATCAAACAATGTAACACCAGATTAGAAGAATTAGCTATACACGACACATGGAGGACCCAGTACCCCACGAGACGAGATTACACGTTCTTCTCACACCCCCATGACCTATACACGAGAATTGACTACATCTTTACCGACCAAATGACGTTAGCTCATGTAGAACAAACACAAATTCTCCCTATGACTTGGTCTGACCATGCCCCTGTCCTTTGTAAATTAAATTGGCCCACGACCCCGGACCGCCCCTTTCTCTGGAAGTTCGACGACCATATGCTCAATAACCAAGCAATAAAGGGTAAGATAGAGACCGCACTCACCGACTACTTCCTCCTAAATGACACGGTAGAATTACCAGTACACACTGTCTTGGAGGCACATAAGTGCGTGTTGCGAGGGGAGTTGATCAAACAAAAAGCTTTCTTGGCTAAACAGACCAGAATAAAGTTCTCAGTACTCCTATCCGCTATACGTGACCTAGAAAGGAAACACAAAAAATCACTGTCAGACTCCCACTTAATGGCAGAACTGAAACAGAATAGGGAAGAGGTTCAGAATCTACACACGACTGAGTACCAAAAGATGGCATTAAGGAACCAACAGACATACTACGAATTAGGGGACAAACCAGGAAAATTGCTGGCGAGAGCCATCAAGAGAAAATCACTAAAAACCCATATACATTATATAGAGGACAGACATAACTCCCCACACACCAACAGCCCAGCTATTGCTGAGACTCTTCGGACTTATTACCAAGACCTCTATAACATTCAGAACCTTCCACGTCCCCCCACAGAGGGCGATGGAGACTTATCTACTCTGACCCAGGATTCCTACCTGGACTCTATAGTTTTACCATCACTTTCAATAACAGATAGGGAAACACTGGATGCCCCGATCTCCTCAGAGGAAGTATCCAACATAATTGACAGCATGCCGATAGGTAAGAGCCCTGGCCCCGATGGCTTCAGTGCCAAATATTACAAACTTTTTAAACATATATTGTCACCCCACCTCGCCCGCTTATTCAATACCACAGACACCTCAAAGGGATTCCCCCCTTCTATGCTCCTGGCCCATATCACGACCATCCCAAAACCAGGTAAACCACCTAAGAAACCTGCAAACTTTCGACCAATCTCTCTACTTAATGTAGATATAAAGATATTCGCCAAAATTCTCTCCAATAGACTAAATAAATTTCTACCCCCAACTTATATCACCTGACCAAGTGGGCTTTGTACCTGGCCGTGAGGCCAGGGACAACACCATAAAGGCAGCTCTTCTTTGCAATTTTGCTCAGAATCAGGGTACCCCAGCGATCCTCATATCCACGGACACGGAAAAAGCCTTTGACAGGATCAGCTGGAATTTTTTTGAAGGCGGTCCTGTCAAAGATGGGGTTTGGCCCGGCTTTTATCCATAGAGTTTTCTCCCCTTTATGCAACCCCTTCAGCACAAATTAGGGTAAATAACATCCTCTCTGGACCCATTTAGTATCTCAAACGGCACCAGGACAGGGTGTCCCCTGTCACCATTGTTGTTTGCCCTGGTCATGGAGGTTCTGGCCCAGAGAATCAGAGACAATGGAAAAATTTCAGCTATCCTTATAGGAGATCAAGAGCATAAATTATCCATGTATGCGGATGACGTTTTGCTCTCTTTATCAAACCCCCCTGACGTCACTCCCCGGAGATGCTTAAAGAATTTGACTTATACGGTAGTTTCTCAAATTTTCTCCTAAACAAGTCTAAATCTGAGCTCCTAAGCATTAACCTCTCACAACAAGAACTCAGTCAACTCTCTTTGTTGAGCCCCTTGCGTATCCAGACACGCTCCCTCAAATACCTAGGGATTTCCCTCACCCCATCTACTGATACACTTTATGAAGCTAACTACCTAAACCTACTATCCACAATCACGGGAGACCTTTCTTCCTGGAGAAATAAGCCGATATCTTTGCTGGGTAGAATTGGTATTGTTAAAATGAATATCCTGCCCAGAATATTGTATGTTCTCCAGACTCTCCCGATACCTCTACCTACTCACTACTTGAGCAAACTACAGGGTGTACTGGAGGAGTTTATCTGGAAAGGGGTAAAACCGCGTATTGCGCGGAAGACCCTATACTTACCTAAGGACAGGGGAGGTTTAGGAGTCCCCAACCTGGCTACATATAGAAAGGCAATCATGCTCCAACACCAGGTGGAGTGGAGTCATGATTCTAAAGAGAAGACATGGGTCCAAATCTGTAAATCAATCCTAGGAACACAAAATGTGTGCATTTTGGGTTGGATACCACCCAAATTTAGACCAAAACTGATAAACAACTACCCACTCCTCCGGGAATTCTTTGAATGTTGGGAACCGCACTTTGACAGAACACCCCTCATATCACCTCGAACCAGTCCCCCCTCACTCCATTTTTGGATAATCCAGACTTGCCCTTCACTTACACACCAAAGGACACCGACAGACAAAACACCGATAACACAGGCGACCTTCCAAAGACTTATCTCAGACCAGAAACTTAGAGGTAGATCTGAGCTAGAACGCTCGGGGATGGAGCTCTTGTGGTATTTCCACGCGCAGCTCCAGCACTTCCTATCGACTAGCAAAAGCGCTAGACAGATAACTAGGCAACCGACAACATTAGAATCACTATGTTTACTACCACATGCACCTAGGCACATGATCTCCATAGCTTACCGCCCTACTCTTTTCCCATGGGGACCTGCCGCTCCCAGGGTTTACACATCGGTGGAATAAAGAACTCACCCCACCTCCTTCCCCTGAGGAGTGGATTAAAATATTTAGGACTCACACGAAAGCATCTGTTTCGGCCAGAGTACTTGAATCAAACTACAAGTATCTGTCCGGGTGGTACCTCACGCCGGACAGATTACAGAAAATATATAAACAGACAGATGGGAAGTGCTGGCGTGGATGTGGGGACCGTGGCTCCCTCATACACATCTGGTGGACATGTAAACACATTGAACCATTTTGGCACTCAACCCTGGACAAAATGGAGGGGATACTTGGCTCTCCCATACCAAGGTCACCTAATTTACTGCTGTTTCACACCCTTCCTAAATTCAGAGATAAACCGACAAAACAACTGTTCTTCATAATGCTCAACAGCGCTAAATCTCTCATCCAGAGGAAATGGAAGAGTGTTGAAACCCCCACATTTGGGGAGTGGACCACTCAAGTCGAGAGATACCTATCGCTTGAGAGATACAGATTCTTGAGAGACGATAAGATAGAAATACATGAATACATGCTAGATCGCTGGAAACAGGCTTTTGAATCCCCTGGTGCAAATGCATAGAATCGCCCCTGATAACTTACCATTAGGCAACTATTGTCATACACTGGCCGACTGGGAGGCCCTCCCCATCTCCTTCTCCCCTCCCCTCCTCACCCCCGTCCTTCCTCCTTCCCCCTCCCCCCCCCCCCATCCTCCCTCCTCCTTCGTTCTTACCATCCCCTTTCCCTTTTTTTTTTTTCTCCCTCCCCTCCCCTACTCCTCTCTCTCTTCTAAGAGTTCCCAATAGCTGAAACGGGAACTCTTATCTCTTACATTTGTTTAATGTGCATTTGTTCAAGATATGTAACATGGAACAGTTGTTAAACTTTTTTTTTTTTTTCTTTTTCTCTACTTATTATTTATCAATGCATGCCCGAGCATGAAAATGGACTTGTTCCCGCCCTACTTGCCATTCTCATACTACTTATGGGCTTTCTGGACTTTATGGTTCTGTAGTACATAGTGGGGCGGGGCATATGCTTCTATGTAATGTATTTTACCTTTTTTCTTTTGATGCATGTACTGTTCTTCTTTCTAATCTTCAATAAAGCTTTTAAAAAAACAAAAAAACAAAAAAACACTTTGCATGCCTTTTTTTCTAAAACCTGAGATCTCTTTGAGCCCTTATACATTTTTAATCCAAAATTTGTTTACAATATTTTTTATCAGACAGTATAATTATGAGTTTAACTGCACTTTTAAATGGATTTTGGATGTGTTATATGCACTTTTTTGTCTGGCATAACAGTTAACCAGAGCTCTGAAGTCACACTAACCCGAAGCATGCTCAAGTGAATGCATTGACTTTCAACTAGTAATGCGCAAGCTATTACCGACGCACACAAAGAGACGCAAACTTCCTCTTATAGCTCTTGCCCTATACTCGTAATCTAGCCCTTAGGGATGAATTTATCAAGCTACAAAGGATTTTTACAGGAGCACCAGAAAAATGGGTAAAATATAAATGCTTTATTAAGTTTCAACAGGATACAGAAAAGATCTGACAGCGCTCAACCTGCTTCCTCACAGCTCCTGGATAAAAGGGTATCTAGCTTACCCTGATAAGACTACAGAAAATAATAATAAATAATCCGAGAGCGCCAACTAGAGGCAGAGGAAGATTCTAACAGAAAAATAAATAACAGTCAAAACATTTATTTAAACATATAGTAAAAACATGGATCCATGTAACATATACTGAAATCAAATACAGTTAAAAAATACAATAATCAATACAGTTAAAAAATACAGTTAAAAAATACAATGGTCAACGAATTTGTATCACCAATTACGGGGATAATAAAATAAGAGTCACATTAAATGATCTCTTAAGGAGAAAGAAAAAGTTCTGAAAAAAGTCCAAAGGAATAATGGTGCAATTCCCAGGTGTAAATGTCAAATCCAAAAAATCCAGTGAAAAAAGGGAAGGTGATAAAAAATCCAATAAATAATCCAATGAAAAAAGTGTTATACTCCAAGTGTATATAAAAATGTGTAATATGAACTGGGGATCCCCTAAAACTGTGTAAAAGAGTGTGAAAAAATATGTGTAAAAAATCTGAAAAAATGGGAAAAGGTAAAAAATATATATAAAAAAGTTATATGTGTAAAAAATCCAATATAAAGTCTTAATTAATAAGTAAAATCCAAGTGAAACTAAGTTAATAAAATAGTGGTTATTAGTGAATGATCCTCCTTATGAATGTCTCCATATAGGTGATGGTAATAGACTTTTGTGTGCTAGATGACTTTGCTTTGTCTTTTCAATGTAAACTTCGATTATCCCTGTAATTTAAAAAAACAACAACATAGTGCAATTCTTGAGAAAGGCCTTTTATAGAGGCCGAAACGCGTTGACAAATCTGGTGAGCATTATTTCATTATTTTTCATATGCTAAAACGTTATTGCACTATGTTGTTGTTTTTTTTTAAATTACAGGGATAATCGAAGTTTACATTGAAAAGACAAAGCAAAGTCATCTAGTAAAATCCAAGTGAAACTAAGTTAATAAAATAGTGGTTATTAGTGAATGATCCTCCTTATGAATGTCTCCATATAGGTGATGGTAATAGACTTTTGTATGCTAGATGACTTTGCTTTGTCTTTTCAATGTAAACTTCGATAATCCCTGTAATTTAAAAAAACAACAACATAGTGCAATTCTTGAGAAAGGCCTTTTATAGAGGCCGAAACGCGTTGACAAATCTGGTGAGCATTATTTCATTATTTTTCATATGCTAAAACGTTATTGCACTATGTTGTTGTTTTTTTAAATTACAGGGATAATCGAAGTTTACATTGAAAAGACAAAGCAAAGTCATCTAGCACACAAAAGTCTATTACCATCACCTATATGGAGACCTTCATAAGGAGGATAATTCACTAATAACCACTATTTTTATTAACTTAGTTTCACTTGGATTTTTACTTATTAATTAAGACTTTATATTGGATTTTTCACACATATAACTTTTTTATATATATTTTTTACCTTTTCCCATTTTTTCAGATTTTTTACACATATTTTTTTCACACTCTTTTACACAGTTTTAGGCGATCCCCAGTTCATATTACACATTTTTATATACACTTGGAGTATAACACTTTTTTCATTGGATTATTTATTGATTTTTTATCACCTTCCCTTTTTTCACTGGAATTTTTGGATTTGACATTTACACCTGGGAATAGCACCATTATTCCTTTGGACTTTTTTCAGAACTTTTTCTTTCTCCTTAAGAGATCATTTAATGTGACTCTTATTTTATTATCCCCGTAATTGGTGATACAAATTCGTTGACCATTGTATTTTTTAACTATTTTTTAACTGTATTGATTATTGTATTTTTTAACTGTATTTGATTTCAGTATAATGTTACATGGATCCATGTTTTTACTATATGTTTAAATAAATGTTTTGACTGTTATTTATTTTTCTGTTAGAATCTTCCTCTGCCTCTAGTTGGCGCTCCTCGGATTATTTATTATTATTTTCTTAAGTTTCAAACAGGGTTTCATAACCCCTGGGTAAGAATACAATAAAATATTGACAGATGAAAAAGGCTGACCGGTTTCGGCTACTGCCTTACTCTTAGCCTGCTTAAAAACTGTTTACTGGCTTACAGTTTAAAAAGTCTCATCTGTTCTATCATTGGTTCAGGGGCTCATACCCCTACCCTATTTGCACCAATCACATAAATGTGTCCCTTCACCTTCAAACTTTATCAGACCGCTAAATGTGAAGCAACAATTTAACCAACAATTAATTAATTAATAATGTATAGCGAGAAGTGAATGATCTGAACACAACGCAATGAGCCCTATTGCATAATCATTTAATTCTTGCTCATTCTGTCAATGTAAATAACTTACGCCTAGATTTAGAGTTCTGCGTTAGCCGTCAAAAGCAGCGTTAAGGGTTCCTAATGCTGCTTTTGGCAGCCCACTGGTATTTAGAGTCAGGCAGGAAAGGGTCTACCGCTCACTTCCCTACCGTGATTCCAGGCTACCACAGATCCCCTTACGCCAATTGCGTATCATATATTTTCAATGGGATCTGCCTAATGCTGGTATTTAGAGTCTTGGGAGAAGTGAGCGGTAGACCCTCTACCGACAAGACTCCAGCCGCAGAAAAAAGTCAGTAGTTAAGAGCTTTATGGGCTAACGCCGGAATATAAAGCTCCTAACTATTGTGCTCTAAAGTACACTAACACCCATAAACTACATATGTACCCCTAAACTGAGGCCCCCCCACATTGCCGCCACTCTAATAAATTTTTTAACCCCTAATCTGCCGACCGGACATCGCCGCCACCCACGTTATACTTATGAACCCCTAATCTGCTGCCCCTAATATCGCCGACCCCTATATTATATTTTTTAACCCCTAATCTGCCCCCCCAACGTCGCCGCTACCCAACTACACTTATTAACCCCTAATCTGCCGACCGGACCTCGCCGCCACCCACGTTATACTTATGAACCCCTAATCTGCTGCCCCTAATATCGCCGACCCCTATATTATATTTTTGAACCCCTAATCTGCCCCCCAAACGTCGCCGCTACCCAACTACACTTATTAACCCCTAATCTGCCGACCGGACCTCGCCGCCACTATAATAAATGTATTAACCCCTAAACCGCCGCACTCCCGCCTTGCAAACACTAGAATAAATAGTATTAACCCCTAATCTGCCCTCCCTAACATCACCACCACCTACCTACAATTATTAACCCCTAATCTGCAATCCGCACCATCGCCGCTACTATAATAAATTTATTAACCCCTAAACATAACTCTAACCCTAACCCTAACACCCCCTAACATAAATATAATTTATATTAAACAAAATAATATTCCTAAAATTAACTAAATTATTCCTATTTAAAATTAAATACTTACCTATCAAATAAACCCTAATATAGCTACAATATAACGAATAATTATATTGTAGCTATTTTAGGATTTATATTTATTTTACAGGTAACTTTGTATTTATTTTAACTAGGTACAATAGCTATTAAATAGTTATTAACTATTTAATAGCTACCTAGTTAAAATAATTACAAAATTACCTGTAAAATAAATCCTAACCTAAGTTACAATTAAACCTAACACTACACTATCATTAAATTAATTAAATAAATTACCTACAATTAAATACAATTAAATAAACTATTCTATAATACAAAAAAACAAACACTAAATTACAAAAAATAAAAAATAATTACAAGCAGTTTAAACTAATTACACCTAATCTAAGCCCCCTAATAAAATAAAAAAGCCCCCCAAAATAAAAAAAAATCCCTACCCTATTCTAAAATACAAAAGTAATCAGCTCTTTTACCAGCCCTTAAAAGGGCATTTTGCGGGGCATGCCCCAAAGTAATCAGCTCTTTTGCCTGTAAAAAAAAATACAACCCCCCCAACATTAAAACCCACCACCCACATACCCCTACTCTAACCCACCCAAACCCCCCTTAAATAAACCTAACACTACCCCCCTGAAAATCTCCCTACCTTGAGTCGTCTTCACCCAGCCGGGCCGAAGTTCTCATCCGATGGGGCAGAAGAGGACATCCAGACCGGCAGAAGTCTTCATCCTATCTGGGCAGAAGAGGACATCCGGACCAGCAGAAATCTTCATCCAAGCGGCATCTTCTATCTTCATCCATCCGGAGCAGAGCCATCTTCTTCCCAGCCGACACGGATCCATCCTCTTCAACCGATGCCTAGTCGCCAAATGAAGGTTCCTTTAAATTACGTCATCCAAGATGGCGTCCCTCGAATTCTGATTGGCTGATAGGATTCTATCAGCCAATCGAAATTAAGGTAGGAAAAATCTGATTGGCTGATTCAATCAGCCAATCAGATTGAGCTCGCATTCTATTGGCTGTTTCCGATCAGCCAAAAGAATGCAAGCTCAATCTGATTGGCTGATTGGATCAGCCAGTCAGATTGAACTTGAATCTGATTGGCTGATTGAATCAGCCAATCAGATTTTTCCTACCTTAGTTCCGATTGGCTGATAGAATCCTATCAGCCAATCGGAATTCGAGGGACGCCATCTTGGATGCCGTCATTTAAAGGAACCTTCATTTGGCGAGTAGGCGTCGGTTGAAGAGGATGGATCCACGTCGGCTGGGAAGAAGATGGCTCCGCTCCGGATGGATGAAGATAGAAGATGCTGCTTGGATGAAGATTTCTGCCGGTCCGGATGTCCTCTTCTGCCCGGATAGGGTGAAGACTTCTGCCGGTCTGGATGTCCTCTTCTGCCCCATCGGATGAAGACTTCGGCCCGGCTGGGTGAAGACGACTCAAGGTAGGGAGATCTTCAGGGGGGTAGTGTTAGGTTTATTTAAGGTGGGTTTGGGTGGGTTAGAGTAGGGGTGTGGTGGGTGGTGAGTTTTAATGTTGGGGGGTTGTATTTATTTTTTACAGGCAAAAGAGCAGATTACTTTGGGGCATGCCCCGCAAAAAGCCCTTTTAAGGGCTGGTAAAAGAGCTGATTTTAGAATAGGGTAGGGAATTTTTTTTTTGGGGGGGGGCTTTTTTATTTTATTAGGGGGCTTAAATTAGGTGTGATTAGTTTAAACTGCTTGTAATTCTTTTTTATTTTTTGTAATTTAGTGGGGTTTTTTGTATTATAGAATAGTTTATTTAATTGTATTTAATTGTAGGTAATTTATATAATTAATTTAATGATAGTGTAGTGTTTAATTGTAACTTAGGTTAGGATTTATTTTACAGGTAATTTTGTAATTATTTTAACTACAAAGTTGCCTGTAAAATAAATATAAATCCTAAAATAGCTACAATATAATTATTCGTTATATTGTAGCTATATTAGGGTTTATTTGATAGGTAAGTATTTAGTTTTAAATAGGAATAATTTAGTTAATTTTAGGAATGTTATTTCGTTTAATATAAATTATATTTATGTTAGGGGGGTGTTAGGGTTAGAGTTATGTTTAGGGGTTAATAACTTTATTATAGTAGCAGCAACGGTGCGGACGGGAGATTAGGGGTTAATAATTGTAGGTAGGTGACGGCGATGTTAGGGAGGGCAGATTAGGGGTTAATACTATTTATTCTAGTGTTTGCGAGGCGGGAGTGCGGCGGTTTAGGGGTTAATACATTTATTATAGTGGAGACGAGGTCCGGTCGGCAGATTAGGGGTTAATAAGTGTAGTTAGGTAGCGGCGACATTGGGGGGGCAGATTAGGGGGTAATAAATATAATATAGGGGTCAGCGGTGTTAGGGGCAGCAGATTAGGTGTTCATAGGGATAATGTAGGTTTGCGGAGGTGTCCGTAGCGGAAGATTAGGGGTTAATAACAATATGCAGGGGTCAGTGATGTCGGGGGCGGCAGATTAGGGGTTAAAAAGTGTAAGGTTAGGGGTGTTTAGACTCGGGGTTCATGTTAGGGTGTTAGGTGTAGACATAACTTTTGTTTTGTTTAAAGTAAGAGTGGGTGGAGGTAGGGCAGAGTATAATATATACAAGAGGTTAGTGGTTAAAGGCAGATAGCCAAAATTGAGTTTTATAATCTCCTAACCACTAATACCTCCTGCCACATATTTAAAGTTAAAAGCAAGGTACAACTAACAAGTAATTGTAAATAGACTTACAAATAAGAATAGGTAACTTAAATCTGTGAGAAAAATTTCACCACCTGAGCCCTAACAGAGTCAGAGATAGATTTGTATTATTTAGGAAAAAAATTTTTTTTATCCATTCATACACTAAAGTTTATTAAGTAAATATATTTAACCACACATACATTTAGCAAGAGCTAAAAATTAAAAACACTGCACCCAGGTTGAGCTATAGTTTTTTTGAATTAATCTGAAATCAGCATATAGAGTATCTTGCAGCATGAATATAAATATAGGCTAAGCCCTTACAATCCGAGGGCTAAATTAAGTTTAGTTTTACCAATTATATTATAAAGCTGCAATTTACCAGACCAACGAGGGTGAGCAAGTTAAAAAAGGGAAAGACAAAGCTTATCCCAGAGGACCCCTGACGTACGTTTCACAAAAAACGCTTCCTCAGAGGGGTGGTGAGCCGCTGCAAAATGTCATATTTATGAGTCTATAAGACCCTCCTCAAGTATTGGTTGGATATGCCTGATTGCCAATTGTAAGATTATCATTGGCTTCTACATATGTCAATCACAGAGGTGGAAAGGGATAGGGTAAAATAAGGGGTAGTGGTTCCTGACGTGAGCATAGTGTCTGAAATGGGCGTGTTTGTATACATTTGCATCACTAGTATAGCCCTCATTGGACCATGTAACCTGAAATACATGGTCATTCAAAAAGCCTCGCTAGGAATACGAGGAGGCAATCTTGAGAAAACATTACTTAAACTTGAATGCAAATGGATCTATCGTTTAAATTCAGTAAAACCAAATGGCATGAATGATTTTAATAATTATTTTGTATACCTGTAAGTGTGGCACTTTGTCACTTATGGCAATAAATCTCTTTTTTTACTTTCATCACTCCTTAATGATTTATGGCTCACACTACTATTCACCCATATTCACTTAGAGCCAACTTAACTCACAATTTTAATTTTTAGATAATTATACCCTTCACCTTATTATTTAGTTTATATCTTTTTATATATGAAATCCATCATATTTTTATAAACCCACTGTTACAATTTTTTATACACTAAGATGTGTATGTATCACATGTTGCTCTTTTTCTTCTTCTGTATTATTTTTGATTATTCACCAGCATACCACTAATTATATGTCTCAACATATTCATCACTATTCCCACTGACTTTATAATTACACCACTCATATGTATGATATACATGTGATTTGTATAGTAATCATTTAATAAACCTGCCATCCAGAGCACTTATAGTATCTAGTTTGAGTACAATGTAATTTGAAATATGTATACCGTCTATGACAAGTACACTAATAATGCATTTAGGAAAACATACCAGTACTTAATAGTGAGGAAATATGGTTATCTTCCACACATATACTTTAACGATACATACTCCATTACATTTGTGCAGAAAGTAATGTGCATATCACTAAAAACCATTTCTGATATTAACGCATTCTTTAACAAATATTTATGCTACTAATGTGACTTTCATGGATGTATTATATATGAATATGATCACTTGATGGAATATGAGCAAAGGGATGGTTAAGTGAAGTGTTTTTCAATCCTTAAAGTACGCATTGTATGATCGGATAGATCATCCAATCCAATGCGTTTATTGTGATTTTTCACGCCCCCTAATTTCCATAAGTAAACATGGAAATCTGAGGAAATGCATTACTAGTACATTCATAGCAATGGAGGTTGCATTATATACGACACATCCTAATAATCAATTAATATGATACCACACAATATCTGGCATATTCAATTTACGCCATTTCATTAACATCCTATTAATGGCCATGAGCACCATATGTTCAGCAGGATCATCCAATCAAAAATGATCAATATGATACCTTACGTATTTTTAATTACAATAGGTAATCCTGATCTCTGTATAATCGGCCGAAGGACTGATTAAACTCATGGGCTGCCTATTTATAAAAACTTAAGCAGCGCCATATGCGCTATATCCCAATAATGATTGTGATAGAATGTGTAACAATCATCAGTACTTAGACACTTGCAACAAATCTTATTTATTTCAATATCGGAAGGGTTAAGTCTGGCACACATTTCTATATTTACTTTCTTTGTCTCCTACTCCATAAGTAGATCATAATATGGACTTATGTCACAACTAGATCATTCATAAAGGGGTTATACTAAATAACTTTATTAATGCTTTTACAGCATAACATATGATGAATAGTATTGCCCAATTAGAGCGCTATATATTGCGCTCTGGCACGCCTCCTATGACTAATATAAACATATGGGAAGTTCAGCATCCAATCGAGCTGATCCCTTTACATTATGACATGTCCCTGGATGACAGCAATAAATATGATCTGTTGACAAATTTTGACAGTGCTATTTTTGTTCTTGTAGAGGTTGTTGCGCCCCCATATGTGTCAATTCCTTGATTTGTGAATGGATGCGGTTGGGAGTGAATTGTGTCTACTGGCCAATATTAGCTGCTCGGTGCAACTTCCTTGACATCGCACAGTTGGGACGCATTGAATCTATTTGCCTAGGGGATGTGGTTTTGATCGGCAGCAGCTGTTCTATGCCGTTTATTGATACGTCGGGTATCGGGCTTAGTACAATCCTGGAACATATGTTCAATAGAATCATCCAATGAGGGCTATACTAGTGATGCAAATGTATACAAACATGCCCATTTCAGACACTATGCTCACGTCAGGAACCACTACCCCTTATTTTACCCTATCCCTTTCCACCTCTGTGATTGACATATGTAGAAGCCAATGACAATCAGGCATATCCAACCAATACTTGAGGAGGGTCTTATAGACTCATAAATATGACATTTTGCAGCGGCTCACCACCCCTCTGAGGAAGCGTTTTTTGTGAAACGTACGTCAGGGGTCCTCTGGGATAAGCTTTGTCTTTGACTTTTTTAACTTGCTCACCCTCGTTGGTCTGGTAAATTGCAGCTTTATAATATAATTGGTAAAACTAAACTTAATTTAGCCCTCGGATTGTAAGGGCTTAGCCTATATTTATATTCATGCTGCAAGATACTCTATATGCTGATTTCAGATTAATTCAAAAACACTATAGCTCAACCTGGGTGCAGTGTTTTTAATTTTTAGCTCTTGCTAAATGTATGTGTGGTTAAATATATTTACTTAATAAACTTTAGTGTATGAATGGATAAAAAAAATTTTTTTCCTAAATAATACAAATCTATCTCTGACTCTGATAGGGCTCAGTTGGTGAAATTTTTCTCACAGATTTAAGTTACCTATTCTTATTTGTAAGTCTATTTACAATTACTTGTTAGTTATAACTTTTGTTTCCCCATAGGAAACAATGGGGCTGCGTTAGGAGCTGGACGCTGCTTTTTTGCAGGTGTTAGTTTTTTTTCAGCCAGCTCATCCCCATTGTTTCCTATGGGGATATCGTGCATGAGCACGTTTTCCCAGCTTACCGCTACCGTAAGCAACACTGGTATTGAGAGTTGAAGTGGAGCTAAGTTAGGCTCAACGCACCCTTTTTTGAGCCTAACACAGCTCCTCAGACAACTCTAAATACCAGCGTTGTTGGAAAGGTGCGTAGGGAAAAAAGCAGCGTTAGCTACGCGGGTCTTTACAGACAAAACTCTAAATCTAGCCGTTTGCCTTTCTAGATCTTACTGATCTATAGATGCCTTTCTACATATTTACTTATATATTTATTAGACAGGTAGTGAACACTCCCCATTCTGTTACTTGCACCTATCCCGATTGGATCTGACACATCAGCTGTGCAACAAAACTCTGGACCGCCCAACAAATGATGTGTGATTACGTGTCAAGATCGGGGTGTTAGGTGTAGACATAACTTTTGTTTCCCCATAGGAAACAATGGGGCTGCGTTAGGAGCTGGACGCTGCTTTTTTGCAGGTGTTAGGTTTTTTTTTCAGCCAGCTCATCCCCATTGTTTCCTATGGGGATATCGTGCACGAGCACGTTTTCCCAGCTTACCGCTACCGTAAGCAACGCTGGTATTGAGAGTTGAAGTGGAGCTAAGTTAGGCTCAACGCACCCTTTTTTGAGCCTAACACAGCTCCTCAGACAACTCTAAATACCAGCGTTGTCGGAAAGGTGCGTTGGGAAAAAAAGCAGCATTAGCTACGCGGGTCTTTACAGACAAAACTCTAAATCTAGCCCTTTGCCTTTCTAGATCTTACTGATCTATAGCTGCCATTCTACATATTTACTTATATATTTATTAGACGGGTAGTGAACACTCCCCATTCTGTTACTTGCACCTATCCCGATCGGATCTGACACATCAGCTGTGCAACAAAACTCTGGACCGCCCAACAAATGATGTGTGATTACGTGTCAAGATCAGCTCCCATTTGTCTGATCAGACAGAACCCACAAACTAGGGGAACGTGAGGCCTTCTCGATCTTTTGGTTAAAAAACGAGAGTTCCAGAAGGTCTCAATTCTGAATTTGACCTTATTAATTTTTGGTAGTTTGCTTTAACGTGAAAGTAGGGGCATACCATATTCAAATGTAGTTATCCCTAAGTTGATATGAACAGGATGTCAGGCCAGGCCACAATTATTACCCAAGAACAGTGATTCGAGTATACAGGCGTACCTAGTCCTTATTGAAGAATTGGTGATATGGCAACCCTTCAAGTTTAGCATTGTAAACACTAAGAGGTCAGGCAATTTAATTTTGAATTTTAATTTTAATTTTACTGTTGTTACCATATTAGGGTCCCACCCACTCCCCCTCCCACCCAAGCAACAGTCCCCCCCCCCCCTCGCATTCTCACTTTTTTTTTGGAGTATATTCAGTATTCAGAAAGAGAGAACAGACACCAGCAGCATTGTCCCTTGTAATATCTGTAAATATGTGTTTGTGTGCTCCATCTTTGAAAGACAGGGACTCTTTGAAACATCTGTCCACCACACAATAAATACATTAAGTAAATACATTAGAATAATGAGGAAGAATCTCTTTCTAGGGGCATATCCACATAACACGTGACAATGTTTCACATGTAAGTGCTCATATCAGTATATGTCTTATGATCCCTACAACATATTTAAATTGCATGAGACCTTTGGCTTATTGTCATTTTCTGCTCAAGCAACAAACAAACCTTGGGATGCAAAACAAATGGCAAGAATGTATTATTTTCCAATAAGAAATAAAGTATTGGATGACAATATTTCCCCTTCCATACACCAGTGATTATAATATATTGAGATATCTATTTTTGAATAGTTTAGCATGTGTGTCCTCCACTACTCACATTTCAAAAATTGAACAATAGTTTGTAATGCTTAATATTTATTGACACTTTGTCACACCTTTCCTACAGAAAGAAAGGTCTTTCACATCCTACTAAATCCATATGTGATTTTGTTTTCTTCCTTTCTGCTATGTTGCATTATTAAAATCTTAATAACAAAATACAATTGCTTTATCTATTTGTTTTTTTTTACAGACAATTTTATAAATATATAAATTATATGAATCTGTTTGATTGTCTTAATGCCCCCCCCCCCCCCCAGATAAGGGAGACAAATAGAGTAAAAAATTAATAAAGATAAATTGTCTAAACAAATCATCAAAAGTCTTTAATGTCTCAGTTACAATAATCAGTGGCTACATATTCTTCATAATCTCCTGGAACATATTAAAATGTACTGTCAAAAATCATCTAATGTGTAACCCAAACACTGAAACAAAGAATTAAATAAATTTGCTAGAAGACTGTTGCTTATTCCACACATGACATATGGGATAGGAAATCAGCTAGGGAACAGAAGTACCAGACACAGAGACAGCAATCTCATACAATCTGAAAATCTAAAAAAAAAAAATTAATCACCACACTGATGAAATGTCACAGTATTAATTACTTAGAATATTTTAAGGGCCTTTTTTATGCATACTTCCCACTTTCCTGCTGTGATTTTCTACTTGTGAGTATAACTGTGTCATTATCAACCAGTCTTAGATCAAATTTATTTCTTGATTATTCATGTAGAGATATAAACATTGCTTGTAATGCATACAAAATCCTTGATTAGGAAATGTAAATCATTGGATTAGGCCAATATTTTGTTTTCAATAGCCAAAACTGGTAACAGTGATAAAAAAAATGTCTATTTTATCATCCATATTTTTTGTATGTTAACACAATTCTTTCAAAATATATAAATCCCTTGGGAAATTTTAAATTGCTAGAAATGATAGTCAAAAAAAGAAAAAATATTTTTAATAATATGTATTTGTTAATAATAATTGGGTTTTCTAAGCAATGGGTAAAGACTATTTATTACTAAAAATAAAACTCTATATAAAATGAAACCAGACTTTATTTCTTCAGTCAATCATTTCAGGATGTAAATAATAATAATAATAATAATAATAATAATAAAAATAATAATAATAATAATAATAATAATAATAATAATAATTGCTGCTTTTGGTATAATACAAGCTATAACTCAAGTGTAAAAATGCTTTATAGTAATTTTAAAAAAAGTTATATAAGTTCTATATTAACAGAGTTTACTATTTGGCAATAATGTGGGTGTTTACATTGTAATTTTTTTATTGAAATGTTTAAAGACACAGTGATTTAGATTTCAATCTTTTAAACTTTTTCTTCTAAAACCAACTTTTAAAAATGTGTTTATTTCTGGTTATTTACCAAATAGTATTCAAATTAATCTGAGGTGCTTGTGTTTGAATTCATTAGTCTACTTAAAGGGACACTGAACCCATTTTTTTCTTTTGTGATTCAGATAGAGCATGCAAGTTTAAACAACTTTCTAATTTACTCCTATTATCAATTTTTCTTTATTCTCTTGCTTTCTTTATTTGAAAAAAGAAGGCATCTGAGCTATTTTTTTGGTTCAGACCATGGCAAGCACTTGTTTATTGGTAGGTGAATTTACCCACCAATCAGCAAGAACAACCCAGTGTGTTCACCAAAAATGGTCCGGCATCAAAACTTACATTCTTGCATTTCAAATAAAGATACCAAGAGAATGAAAAGAATTTAATAATTGGAGTAAATTAGAAAGTTGCTTAAAATTGCATGCTCTATCTGAATCACGATAGAGGTTTAGTGTCCCTTTAAGGTACCTCAGATATAATGCCATGACATCTAGATGTCTTGCAACTGAAAATGTTCAAAAGCATTTAAGTAACAGATGTTTTAGAAAGCATTGTTCTGGCCAACATGGAAGCAAAAATAAGCTGCCAATGGGAAAAGGGATGTTCTTCCTAAATCTGACGTTAAATGCTTATATTTTTAACTGTAAGTTGATACATGATCCTAAACAATATATGCACATAATCCTTTCAATATATCAAAATATAATTAACACTATTATTAAGCTCAAATACTTATTTACAATGAAGAACGTTGAGATAATCAAATGTTATCTGTAAATATGGTTGTTCTCTATTTTAACAAAAAAAAAATAGAAAATCATTTGGATGTCCAAGACAGGCTCTGCAAAAATGCACACAATGGATTATAAAGAGGTCTTTTATTTATTTTTGAATGTTGATGCCTGTTTGTGAGGGTTCTATAAGCAAAGTATCAATTTTTTAAAGCTGTTTATTATTAGCTAGATTATAAGTGGAGCACTATTTAGTGCTCCTGCTCGTGTGTTAACTTTGCTAGACGGAGTTGAGCTCGTATTACAAATTGAAAGAAAAAAAACGTTAACTCTCCATAGACTTCAATGAAGAACAAAAAAATATTATAAAACCTAACACAAAAACACGCGCTAAACATAACAGTATCAGATATAGATATAAATATATATTTATCAATAAAAAGTACATTCTTTTCTATGTGAAGAACACTGGAATGTAAAATATGCGTTTTGCGCATCAGGTTTTGTGATTTAGATTGAAACGCGGTCAGGTTAGCACACATGAAAACTTAGTAATCATAAGGGGTGTTATTAAAATATTACAATAAATATTTAGAAAAAAATAAAAAATATAAAAAATGATTAAATATACTGTAAAATATTCAAAATAATCTGTAGAATATAGTTAAACATTTTACATAGTTTAATCATTTTTAATTATTTTTTAATTTTTAAAAATATTTTATATGTAATATTTCAATAATGCACCTTAAGATGACTAAATTTCCATGTGCGCTAATCCGACTGCATTAAAATCCAAATTGCTAAACCCGATGCGCAAAACGCATAGATTACAGGTGAAACGCTACTTTATTGCATGCCTGCAAATTACAAGTAGTAAGCTTGTGGTAGCAATTAGTACTCAGAAAATAAACCAGATATCAGATCTCTAATTAATTTTATAAATGTCCCCCCCATTAACCCCCAAAATAAAGTGGTGTGTTTTGCTTATATATATATATATATAAAAAAATCTTTATAGTTTTAAAACATAACAGCTAAAAGCAGTGCTAAGGGGTTTTAAAAGTGGCTGGTGTGGGGTGTTAGAAATAAAACGTCACTGAAAAGTGCCTTTACATTGCGATCTAAGGGGACTGTGTGTTCCCAATAAATATAGATGCCTAGATACATATATATTTATGTGTTAATATGTGTATCACATATAAACACTTAAATATTTATGTATATATTCATGTACATATATAACTATAATTGCTGCCCATCGCTGTGCGACTCACCCCATTGGAGCCTATTGAAGCACACTCTCATGAGTGCAATGCTTCCGTGCAAAGCAAACGCATTTGTGTGCGCTAATATTACTAAGTTGAGCGCATATATCGATTTAGCAGAAGTGATATTTTGCGCTCAACTTGTAATCTGGCCCATAGTTTATATTCCAATGTTCATAACATAGGAAATAGTGTACTTTTATTATTAAATATATATTTCTCCATATATCTGATACTGTTCATGCAAAATACATTTATATATACCTATATATCTATAGGAATATATAAATAGGCATATACATACATACATATATATATATATATGCATTTACAATAAAAAGGACATTATCCTGTGAGTGAAGAACATTTTAATGTGGAATATGTACAGAATATATACAGTAAAACACATAAATACATATGTACACACATATACACATATACACACACACACACATATACATATTTATACATGTATATGCATGTATCTTTACATTAAAGCCCTTTGCCTGTGTTTCTTTTCTTCTAACACCTGAGACCTCATATCTTTATAACTTTTTAATGCAATATTTTTTAAAATAATTTTTTTCTCAGGCAGTGTTATTATAATTGTAATTATACTTTTAAAGTTATTTTTGAACATTTATGTGCAACTTTTCTGTCTTGCGTAACAGTTAACCAGACCTCTGAAGCCGCAATAACTAAACGCACATTAAATTTGACTGCACTCAAGCAAACTTTTTTACTTTCAACCCGTAATATGCACACTATTTCTGACGCACACATAAAGAGTCGCAAAATACCCCATATCGCTCTGCGCTACACTTAGCACCCCACTCGTAATCTAGCCCTTCATTGTTTAAACCCAAATCTTTTGATAAAGACTGGAAATCATTACTCTGTGTGACGTAGCAATATTTCACATGTAACTGCATAAAGTAATTGCAAATTCACTATGAAATTTAAGTAATTTTTAATTAACAATTTTAATTTTATATTTAAGACATATTTAAGAGGCTAATCATTTCCGTTTTGTTGTCTCTGTCAATTCAAATTTAAATACTAAAAACTACTAACCACACACACTAGTCTAATAGACCATATAGCCTTATTATCAAATAGCATGCCATAAGATGACATAAGATATATGTTTACTTACCAACACACCATTCATGTGTGAAACATCTGTTTTCAAAATGGTTATTACTTAAGCAATTATTGTATAATTAATTAACTTTGCATGCTGTCTGGAAAGGCAGCACTTACACTTAGTTTTCATTGTTTTGCATCACTTCATTGCCCCCAGGATATTGTGATAAACTATTTGCATCTGTTCATTAGAACTGTTGGGCCAGAAAGGTAACTGCGTTATCTTACTAATGATGGACTTGGTGGATTATAAATAACCAGATGCACACAAGTAGGTAAGTACTCATTTTGCACCAGCAAAATCTCTGTTACCCATTGATTTAGACATGATTTCCAGCTGAAAAACGAAAATACACAGTGATCCTTCAAAAGCACTTTCTCTTTATTATTCTCCTCCAGCAAAAAGAAATGGCTAGATTACGAGTTCTGCGGAAAGGGATGCTCGGTAATAACTTGCACGTTATTACACCGCTAACTTCCTTACAGCGCTGGTATTACAGGTTTATAAAAACCCGGCGTTATCAGGAAAGAAGTGAGCATAAAGCAAAATTGAGCTCCATACCGCACTCCAATACCAGCGCTGTTGAAAGCTGCAGTGATCTGGTTTTACGTGCTCGTGCACGATTTCCCCATAGACATCAATGGGGGGAGCCGGCTGAAAAAAAGTCTAACACCTGCAAAAAAGCAGCGTAAAGCTCAGTAACGCAGCCCCATTGATTCCTATGGGGAAACAAAATTTATGTTTACACCTTACACCCTAACATGAACCCCAAGTCTAAACACCCCTAATCTTACACTTATTAACCCCTAATCTACCACCCTTGACATTGCCGACACCTACATTATACTTATTAACCCCTAATCTGCCGCTCCGGACATTGCTGCCAGTATAATAAACATATTAACCCCTAAACCGTCACACTCCCGCATCACAAACACTAGTTAAATATTATTAACCCCTAATCTGCATCCCTAACATCGCCCCACCTACCTACATTTATTAACCCCTAATCTGATGCCTCCAACATCGCCACCACTATTCTAAATTTATTAACCCCTAAACCTAAGTCTAACCCTAACACCCCTTAACTTAAATATAATTAAAATAAATCTAAATAAAACCTACTATCATTAACTAAATAATTCCTATTAAAACTAAATACTTACCTGTAAAATAAACCCTAAGCTAGCTACAATATAACTAATAGTTACATTGTTTCTAGCTTAGGGTTTATTTTTATTTTACTTTTACAGGCAAGTTTGTATTTATTTTAAATAGGTAGAATAGTTACTAAATAGTTATTAACTATTTACTAACTACCTAGCTAAAATAAACACAAATTTACCTGTAAAATAAAACCTAACCTGCCTTACACTAACACCTAACCTTACACTGCAATTAAATCAATTACATTTATTAAATACAATTACCTAAATTACAAACAAAAAAACACTAAATTACACAAAATAAAAAATGAAATGATCAGATATTTAAACTAATTACACCTAATCTAATAGCCCTATCAAAACAAAAAAGCCCCCCCCAAAATAAAAAAACCCTAGCCTAAACTAAACTACCAATAGCCCTTAAAAGGGCCTTTTGCGGGGCATTGCCCCAAAGAAATCAGCTCTTTTACCTGTAAAAAAAAAATACAAACACCCCCCCCAACAGTAAAACCCACCACCCAGACAACCAACCCCCCCAAATAAAATACTAACTAAAAAAACCTAAGCTCCCCATTGCACTCAAAGGGGAATTTGAATGGGCATTGCCGTTAAAAGGGCATTTAGCTCTTTTTCCGCCCCAAAAGCCTTAATCTAAAAATAAAACCCACCCAATAAACCCTTAAAAAAACCTAACACTAACCCCTGAAGATCCACTTACAGTTTTTGAAGACCCAACATCCATCAACAAACCCGGCAGAAGTCCTCAATGAAGCGGCAGAAGTATTCATCCAACTGGGCAGAAGTCTTCATCCAACCAGGCAGAAGTCTTCATCTAGATGGCATCTTCTATCTTCATCCATCCAGCACGGAGTGGGTCCATCTTCAAGACATCCGGCATGGAGCATCCTCTTCTTACGATGACTCTTCCAGAATGAAGGTTCCTTTAAATGATGTCATCCAAGATGGCGTCCCTTGATTTCCGATTGGCTGATAGAATTCTATTAGCCAATCGGAATTAAAGGTGAAAAAATCCTATTGGCTGATCCAATCAGCCAATATGATTGAGCTCGCATTCTATTGGCTGTTCCAATCAAATGTCTTGATGATGGACACGCTCCACGCCGGATGGATGAAGATAGAAGATGCCGTCTGGATGAAGATTTCTGCCCGTTTGGATGAAGACTTCTGCATGGTTGGATGAAGACTTCTGCCACTTTGTTGAGGACCTCTGCCGGCTTCGTTGACGATGGATGTTGGGTCTTCAAAAACTGTAAGTGGATCTTCGAAAGTTAGTGTTAGTTATTTTTTTAGGGTTTATTGGTGGGGGTTATTTTTTGATTAGGGCTTTTGAGCGGAAAAAGAGCTAGTCAGGGCATTGGGGAGCTTTTTTTTTTTTTAGTTAGGATTTTATTTAGGGGGTTGGTTGTGTGGGTGGTGGGTTTTACTGTTGGGGGGGTGTTTGTATTTTTTTTACAGGTAAAAGAGCTGATTTCTTTGGGGCAATGCCCCGCAAAAGGCCCTTTTAATGGGCTATTGGTAGTTTAGTTTAGGCTAGGGTTTTTTTTTATTTTGGGGTGGCTTTTTTATTTTTATAGGGCTATTAGATTAGGTGTAATTAGTTTAAATATCTGATAATTTCTTTTTTTATTTTGTGTAATTTAGTGTTTTTTTTGTAATTTAGGTAATTGTATTTAATAAATGTAACTGATTTAATTGTAGTGTAAGGTTAGGTGTTAGTGTAAGGCAGGATAGGTTTTATTTTACAGGTAAATTTGTATTTATTTTATCTAGGTAGTTAGTAAATAGTTAATAACTATTTAGTAACTATTCTACCTAGTTAAAATAAATACAAACTTGCCTGTAAAATAAAAATAAACCCTAAGCTAACTATTAGTTATATTGTAGCTAGCTTAGGGTTTATTTTACAGGTAAGTATTTAGTTTTAAATAGGAATTATTTAGGTAATGATAGTAGGTTTTATTTATATTTATTTTAATTATATTTAAAAGGACACTGAACCCAATTTTTTTCTTTCATGATTCAGATAGAGCATGCACTTTTTTTTTTAATTTATAGTTTTTTATTGGTAGTCCAGTTTGGGGTACAAAAAAAAAAGAATGAGGTTTAAAGCAATGATTACATAATAGGGGATACACTACAATCAAGCGTTTAAAATCAAGAAATGAGAGAACAGTAAAGAACAAAATGCAAGACCTTTTTCCAGGTCTCGTTGTAAATATATACATATTTCGTAATAAACTCTCCCCTAAAACAAAGCAAAAGTATTTGAGCCAGGATAGATCTGTCGCTAGTTCTGGCAAGTCATAACCTTATAACCTAATATAGAACCTGGACTCGTCTTGTTAACCCCTTGCTGGAAACCAAGAAAAGTTTTTCTTATTTTCTAGACAAACAGCTGTGATCATACTAAGTTTCAAGGTCAGACAAAGTAGGTCACAGCTACAAAGAGAAGGACGAAGGATCCTACAAAGGTAAGACAATGACACAGACAAAGACAGAAACCAACGAAACAACAAACAAAACAAAAAAAAAAAAGGTGAAGGGGAGGAGGGTAGGCTAATTCAGATTCCAGGGAAGGCCCAGAGATAAGATATGTTTAGAGTTTACCATATCCCTAGTAAAACAAGTTCACTATCTTTAAAAGGATAAATTATATACTGAATCTCGCTGGAGGGGAGTGCTTTGATGAATTGTGACCCTTTGGAAAAGAAGTTCTTTATGTCTTGATCTTTATGCAAGTTAGTGTCCAGTTGTTCAATGATACATTGCTTCTTTAGACAATTTTTAACTTCAGTTAAGCTCGGGATAGCTTTTAGTTTCCATTTCTTTAAGATCAAATATCTAACCGCAAGGATAGCCATACTTATAATTTTGCTGATGTGATGTGGTGAAGTGGGGTTATCAGCAAAAAAGACTATCCTCCTGGGGGAAAATGTGAAGGAAGGGACCCTAACTATATTATTAAGCCAAAATTGAACTTTTAACCAAAAGTTATGAATTTTTGGGCAGTCCCAAATCATGTGCATTAGGCCAGCGGATGGAAATGAGCATTTGGGGCATTTATTGAACCCCAAGTTCCTACATTTGGAGCCTTTTTCTGGAGTGAAATAAGTCACGTGAAGAAGTCTTAAGTGTGACTCCCTCCAGGTAGCTGAGAGAGTAACCCGGAGAGTTTCCTGAATCGAAAAAGTAAGAAGAGCTGGGTCTAAAAAGTCCTGTTGGAGCATAAAGGACCATTTAGCATGGAGTTTCTCCAGGACATCAGGGCCTTTAAAAGCAGACAAAGTTTGATAGATGAAAGAGATTGATGTGAACCCGTTTTTGAATAATATCAGCCACTTTTCTAGCTCTCCAAGAGACCATTCCCATCCATAATCAGTAATCTGCTTAAGAGCGAAATGTCTCACCTGCAAATAGGCAAAGAAATTTTTATTAGGCATAGCAAATTCCTGTTTGAGAGAATCAAAGGACTTAATGCATCTCCTCTTGAAGTCTAATAATTGTTCCAGTTTTACCAGGCCTAGTGATGCCCATTTGGAAAATACAGCTGACTGTACGCCTGCTACAAACTGGGGATTATATTGGACATATATACAGGGACATGTCCTGAGACCTCAGTATTTATGTGAAGAGCCAAACCAATCTTTCGCCAAGTGGAGATTGGGTTATAAATGGAGCTCATCTTCTTTATTTCAATAGGAATTATTTTACTGTTACAATGAATCAGTGCTACCAATGAGTAAGGATATACCATATTGCTCTCTAGTTCCCCGTTTGTGATGTAATTACTATTAGTAAACCAATCTGCCATGATTCGTGCCAGAAATACTTGATAATATAGACGAAGATCAGGGAGAGAGAGTCCTCCCTGATCTCTAGGTAAAACTAGTCTGGCTAACGAAATTCTGGGTTTTCTCTTCTGCCAAATAAATATTCGTAAGGCAGAATTGAATGAAGTAACATCTTTTGTTTTGAGAAGCAGGGGGGTGTTCTGAAGAACATAGAGAATTCTGGGGAGGAGAGACATTTTGTACAAAGCTATGCGGCCTGACATTGACAATGGGAGATTTTGACAATTTTTTAGCGCTTCCTTAACACTAGCTAACACCGGAAGTATGTTCAATGAGTACCAGTTGTCCGGATTAGCCGATATCCAGATACCTAAATATTTGAAAGAATCCTGAACAACTTTAAAAGGAATAGATATAGGTGAGTTTTGGGTTTGTTTAATCCAAAGTAGCTCTGGTTTTGCAGAGTTGACACTGTAGCCTGAGAAAGATCCAAATTTTTCAATTATAAAGAGTAGCTTTGGAATGTTTCTTTGTGTGTTAGACATATATATTAATACGTCGTCAGCATAAAGTGCAGTTTGCAAGACTTTTCTATTAATCTTAATCCCTTCAATTTGCTGCTGGATTTGATTTGCAAGAGGTTCGATGGCTAGATCAAATAGAAGTGGGGAGAGAGGGCACCCCTGCCTTGTACCTTTTTCCAATTTTATAGCCTGAGTAGGGGAACCATTAACTATTATTCTCGTATAGGCATTCTTATATAGATTATTAAAGAAAGTAAAAAAATGGCCTGTCAATCCAAATTGTTGTAAGGTGAATGCTATGTGATCATGATGAACAGAGTCAAATGCCTTACCTGCGTCTATTGATATAATTGTCAGGTCAGGGGTACCCTCTCTAGCCACCTCTCGCTGCCCCTCCCCTGTTTTGAAGTAGTCTATTACGAGGAAGACTTCTCTTATTTTAGCTGAGGAGTTGTGTTTCCTCAAAAAAACAGCTTGGTCCTCATGTATAATAATGGGCAAGTGAGATTGAAGCCTATGTGCCAGTATTGATGAAAGAAGTTTGTAATCCGTGTTGAGAAGCGCGATTGGTCTGTAAGACTCTTTTTCGGCTGGATCTTTGCCCTGCTTGAGAATAAGAGAAGTAAATGAAGCCACAAAGTCAGGGGAGGGGGTGTTACCTTTAATGTAGAGATCGTTAAAAAGTGAAGTTAAGTGAGGTATTATTTCGGCATTAGAATCTTATAAAATTCATTTGGAAGGGCATCTGGTCCCGATGTTTTATTGAGGGTAAGCTTCTTAATTGAAGCAGATATTTCAGTCTCTGTTATCGGGGCACAAATCTGTTCCAGCATTTTAGAAGTTAACTTTGGGTATTGAATTTTCCCCCAGAATTCCTCCCTTTGTCTAAAATCGGAGATCTTATGTGCATAGGTGGATTTAAAGTAATCAGTAAAGATGCCGAGGAGTTCCTCGGCTGTCTTATAGATTTTGCCTTCATGGCGTAGTGAGCTTATTAAGGGAGAGGCCCTATCGCGACTAACCAGGTTCACAAGAAGCTTCCCAGTTTTACTCCCGAAGCGATACAATTTTGCCTGTATCCTTAGATCTTTCTGAGATGATTGGTAGAGAAGGAATGAATCTCTTTCTCGTAACGCAGTTGTATATCTCATCCAATTCTCAGGTGATTTCAAAAGGATATATTGGTTATAAGTATTTGTAACTGATTTAAGTAATTCTTTTTCTCTTACCTTAAGTTTTTTTGTCCTTGCTATGGTGTATGCTAGAATTTCACCTCGTAGAACCGCCTTAGCTGACTCCCAAAAAATAGCAGGTTTAGTGATGTACTCACGATTAAATAGTGTAAATTCACGTTATTTGGCTATGAGCCAATTTTTAAACTTAATATCTGTAGCTAAATACAGAGGGAACCGAAAGCCCGTATTTCTTAAGGAGGTAGGACTTAACTGAAAGTGCAGAGAAATCGGCACATGGTCCGAAATAGTGATTGGGAAGATTTCTGCGATTACGTTAGAATTAGAAAGCCTATCATCGAGCAAAAAAAGATCTATCCGCAATAGCGATTTATGGGCCCTTGAATGACAAGTAAAATCTCTAGCCTCATGATTTTGAAGTCTCCAGATGTCAGAGATCTTCAAGTTATTTGAAATTTTATTGAATAACTTTGTTTCCAGATTATCTCTTTTAGTTTTTATAGTGTAGGAGCTCTGCCTGAGTCTGTCTAGAGGATGCTTTGGGGCCATATTAAAATCGCCACCAAGAACTAGGTAGCCTTCTGCACATAACATGAGCCTGTTTTGAGGAATGTCCCAAAAGGAGGAGTTGAAAACATTTGGAGCATAAACATTGCAAAAAGTATAAAGAGTTTTATTAATTTTAATCTTTGCAATTATGTACCTTCCTTCTTGATCTGTGTCTACATGTATAATCTCATAGCAGAGATTTTTTCCCCAGGAGGATCGCCACTCCGCTCTTTCTGTTGGAGGAAGCAGAAAATAAAACTTCTTTAACCCAAGAGGTTTTTAATTTAAGCACCTCTTCAGCTTTTAAATGAGTTTCTTGGAGGAAGGCCAGATCAGCATAGTTCTTACTCAGAAAAGCAAATATTGCCTTTCGTTTAATGGGTGAGGTAAGGCCTCCTATATTCCAAGAAATTAAATTAAATTTATTATCAATATCTATATGAGCTTAAGAGTACTAAAATATTGGGGGGGGATAAAAAAGGGAAAAAAAAAAAAACCCAAAGCACGAATTTACAATTATACATAAAACATTATCCCATTCCAAACAAGCTGCTGGAGGAAGTTTGCCCCAACTTCCCTTCTTCTCTTTATTTTCTAATATTCTGATCAGTGTACGGTGCCTATAATGTCAGCTTTAACTAAATTATTCTATCTATTTTTAGCCTTTTCCCGAGGGAAATATCTCCTAAAAAAATTTAGCTGCATCCTGTGCAGAGTCATAATAAAATGTGCTTCCCTCCCTCTGTATTTTTAGTTTTGCTGGATAGAGTAAGGTTGCTCGTATACCTTGGTTTATGAACCTTGAGCATATTGGGGCAATCTCCCTTCTTCTTGATGCTACTTCTGCTGAGTAGTCCTGGAAAATAAGAATTTTTACATCACCTAATAAGATAGGTTGATGCTTACGAAAAGCTTGGAGAATTGCCACTTTATGCTGGAAGTTCAGAACCTTAGCAATTATGGGCCTTGGTCTCGAGTTATCTTTATTTAATGTAGGTGTACCTATCCTATGGGCCCTTTCGATTACTATCTTAGGGAAGGAATCTGGAATTTGAAGTAGTCTGGGTAGTGTCTCTGTAAGAAATTTATCTAGATTCTCATATTGTTTTTCCTCGGGACTCCAATAATTCTCAGATTATTCCTTCGAGATCTGTTCTCCAGATCTTCTATTTTACTCTGCATTTTGGAGACTGTTATGTTTAAAACATCAAGGTTATTTTTATAGGTCATATTGGTGTCCTCTAAGTCTGAGATCCTTTGCTCCGCTTCAGAAAGTCTGTGAGAGAATTGTTTTACCTCATTTGTCAAAGATGCTATATCTTGCTTAATCTCTATTTTTAGAGCCTCAAATTTAGGAGCTAGGTCGTCGGAGATCTTACTAACAATGGTTTGAATGTCTAGTGACTCGCCTGGGGATGGATTTGTAAAAGGTGTATGTACTTCTATTGAAGTTTCATAAATTGCTTTGTTTTTTTTATCTCTCTGTCTTCCTGCCATCGCTGGGGGGGAATTTTTTGAATGATTGTGAAGGTATTTATCCATGTGTATAAGTGGTGGTTTGTGAGAAATTATGGTGTATTGGTGATGAAGGGAAGAAAAAAAAAAAAAAAAAAAAAAGGGGGGGAGAGAAGGGGGTGTGTGGGTATTATAAAGAGTGGTTCAGGTGAATTTATAAATGTGAAGTGATAGAACGATTGAGAAATTAATCTTAGTGATGAGTGGTAATTTATGCCTATGGCCAGGAAAAAAGAAAAAGTGTTTCTAATTTAATTTAAGGATTGTGAGTTGTGGTTTATAAAAGTGGTGGAAGTACCAATGAGTGTTTTTTCTTCTTTCCCCCTTGCTGCAGCCGGAGGACAGTGGAATTTCTTATCAAGACAGACAGCTATCTCCTATGTGGGAGATCCCTCTACTTTCTATAGTGTAAATCGTAAGGACTTATGCTCTTTAATTGTTTAAACTCCAAGGCTGTTGTACTAGTCTCCCTTCTACAGGGCTAATTTTTTGTTTATGAAAGGGTGACAGTTTGCGATTAAGCCTCTGATAAATCTCTTTTAGTTGCAACTTTACCTTCTTCACTTCTATAGTTTAAGTTGCCAAATTTACCATTAGTAATAGTTTTACATTCATAAACAATATTCAAGACAAGGAATCAGCCTCCTTTTCTCACGTAACCTTGTGAGTATTCAGAATGCTTAACTCTTTCTAATTAGATAGTTTGGCATTATGTTAGTAATTCACTAATCACCCCAAGGTGTACAGTTACCCTTGTTATATTTTAACAACCTTTTGCAGTTTGTACAAAAATACAGTATTAAATAATAGATACACTTAACTCTTTCCCAATAAACAATTTTGCCTTATATTGCTGATTCCCTAGTCAATCCAGGGTAAAATATTACCCTTATTGTGTCTTAACAGCCTTTTGAAATCTTCATAAATTATAGTATATATTTCTCTAGACATCAGAGACTAGTTCTCTCTTAACAAGAAAAATTATACAAAAGAGACAAGAAAGAAATGTGTAGGCCACAGAGGCCCAGGTTCCAGGGTATCCTAGCTCCTAAACCAAAAAAGGTCTTTATGTCAATTATATAGCAACCTACTATATTTCTATTGAGAGAGAGAAAGGATTCTAAGGAGTTTCAGTTTTTTTAAACCAATAAATATGTGCTTATCGTTAATAAGGCACCTTAAAGATTTGTTTAATCAAAGAGCCAAACTAAGTTTCTCTGACTCAGGGTAGCATGGTTAAGTTAAGAAGAGTAGAGAATTTCATCTTTACTGGTAAGTCATCATATGGTACAATATAGTGATCTAATTCTTTAACTGCAATTAATCAAAGCTTATTGCATTGAGCTAGATAACCTTAATTTCCCCTTTTTTGATTCAATTTCTAGCTTTTATCTCAAATAACTTGGGTCAAGAAACAAAGAAGGGGAAGAACAAAAAGTAAGAAGGAAAAGAAACACAAGCATATAGCCAGAGTTCTCCTATTCAATGGGAAGTTTTCCTTCTGGCTTGATAACATGCAATTCTGGGCTATTATGCAAGTCTTATAGCCTGACTTTTGTTCACAGATCAATAGTTATTCTCGGCTTTCCTTTGAGGCTCATTCAATTGCACTGTTCCCTCAATCCTGAGGCTTATTTTCCTTCTCTCTCCTCTGACACCTTGCTCTCTCCCTGCTTCCCTTTGTCTGCCGCAAAAGCCCACAGATGGAAAGTCTCTCCCTGCACCCTTTTCTCTGCAGCAATTTCCCAGACTCACCCGCACCCGCACCAGTGTGCTGTCCTCGGTCCTTCTCCGAAATTGGCTGCCGGAAGACTCTTCCAGTTACCGAAGCTCCAGGAAGTTCCCCCTTGCTGATCCCTCTCAGCATCCGTAGTCTTCCTCCTCTCGCGCAGCAACGGTGGGAGAGGAGGGAGGAGGGGCTCCGGCAGTAAACGATAGGCCGGTTCACACTCTGCGTTGTATTTCCTCTTTGCAGTGCCCCTTCAAGATCCCCCTGTGCCCCTCTCACGCAGCACCGGTGGGAGGGGGGGGGGCATCGCCAGTAGCCAAATCAAGATTTTCAGTAATCACAGAGGAGATGGACAATAGCTCTTCACGGTCCAATTCAAGACTGCTGCAGGAAATCTCGGACCGACACAGGTGAGCAAAGGATGTGGGTAAGGGGGATTCAAGGCAGCGGGCGCAACGGAGCAAGCCTCCAGGGAGCTCAGGGCTTGCAGGTTAGTGGCTTTTGGATATGTAACAGCGCATACAGTTTCTTCCCCTCTTTCTTTCCCAGACTTTAAATAGAGAAGCCGGTATGAAATATAATGAGAGTTTCACAGCCTTAATATCTGTAAAGTGGAATACTTGAATCTCTTTGTGTGAGAGTAATTGTAGTATATGGTTCGCAGCTTGCTTGTTTGCTCAGCGGGATGTAGTGCCGCTGTGAGGGTTCCTGAGTGGTGTCAATTACTGTCCTGTTAGCAGACTCCCAGCCTGGGGAGAGGCGCGAAAAACACACCGCCAGCAGCTGTGGGACTGGAGATTGGAGCTCAGCTACACCTGCTTGCTCCTCCTCCACCGGAACCTCCAAGCTTATTGCTCCTCCAGAGCATGCACTTTTAAGCAAACTTCTAATTTACTTCTATTATAAATTATTCTTCCTTCTCTTGCTATCTTTATTTGAAAAAGAAGGCATCTAAGCTAAGGAGCCAGCAAATGTTTGGTTTCAGAACCATGGACAGCACTGGTTTATTGGTGCTGTCCAATCAGTAAGGACAAAAATCTGTTAAAATCTGACACCGCTCAACCTTGTGTCTGTAGCTCCTAGTATTGTGGGTACCACCAAAAAGGTGAATGTAGTGCTAAAAATAAATACACAGAGCGCCTCCTAAAAGGCTAAGACACTAGTAGTGACAAGATTATTTAAATAAAAAATATATTGAAATTCTATAGGGGTATATAAAATATTTTATAAGCTACTTATAGCTAAAATATACAAAAAATATACAAAACTGGATCCACTTAAAATTAACAATAAAATATGCATATATCTATATAGAAACAATAATACAATTGTGGTTAAAAACCACAACAAAATACAATCTTAATCACAAAATAAATTACAATAAAACAGCTGTTAACTAATAAGCTGGTTGATGGTTGGATAAAAAATATAAATATATAAAAACATCAATTTACTGAGTAGGTGTCCATAAATATGTAAGTCCCAAACTTTAAATTCTTTCCGGAGAATGAATGTCCAATATGAAGATTCTATTTTAAAACAATTATCCTTATATATCCCTCGATAAACGGTGAAATGATGAAGTGTGTAAAAAAAGAAAAACATAGTGGTTTTCAAATCAAATTTCTAAAATTATTGTGAGTATCCAAAAAATCCTGAAAAGATAATGTGATGAAGTGGACGTGAAGTTTTAGAAAATAACAGAAAAACTTGTAAATGAATTATTTATATATTTGTTTGAGCTGGAGCATTGAGGGAATACCGTACAGATGTATTATTTATATGCATTGGTTTTTTAAACTAATCAACTGAAATCCTGCAATCCAAAAGCCATGATGTACTTATGGATAAAAATCTTGTTTTGCATAATGAGAATAGTGCAAATTAAAATCACACAAATATTCAAGGCATGGAAGCCTATTTATCAAATGTCTGTCGGACCTGATCCGACAGTGCAGATCAGGTCCGACAGATATCGCTGAATGCAGAGAGCAATACGCTCTCTGTATTCAGCATTGCACCAGCAGCTCTTGTGAGCTCCTGGTGCAACACCGCCCCCTGCAGACTTGCGGCCAATTGGCCCGCCAGCAGGGGGGTGTCAATCAACCCGATCGTACTCGATCGGGTCGAATTGTGGTGATCTCTGCCTGCTCAGAACAGACGGACAGGGTTATGGAACAGTGACCTTTAGACCGCTGCTCCTTAACTTGCGTTTCTGGCGATTCTGAAGACTCGCCAGAAACACAGGCCCTCAAGCTCCGTTCGGAGCTTGATAAATGGGCCTCATTGTATGAAGTCGTTTGCACAATGGTTTTCCCAATGTTGCAATTGTGATATACAGTATGTGCTCTTACGTTTCCATTGGTCCTTTTGTGCCTTGAGACATATTTAACTGGCTAATTATTATGGTTAAATACTAACATTACGGGACAAACCAATAGAGAAACACTATAAAACAGATATAAATATAACTATTGAATATTGAGTAGATATAAAATGACATCAGTATGCTTTTTTTATGAACATAAGCAATGTTCCTTGGTAAAAGAAAGTCTTGAAACAGTGTGAACATGAAGCGTGTTTTTTAAATTTATCATCACCTTTTTATGAAATTATATGAAGACACAGCGATGTGTAACATAAACTCAAATTACAGCCAAAAGGAGAAGATGTACTGTAAGAAGTATGAGCTACAGCCGCAAAACAATAGGATCCAGTACCGGAGGTCACGTGCAAATGCATGGAGACAAATAAAGGTACAGCACGTGTCAAAAGTTACATTTGAACTTTAATTGGAAAAAGATTTTGTGATGTAAATATAGAGATTCTCTGAACAATTATAAAATTTTAGATTCATTTTATTGCTGCAGCTCAATAAGGCAGACGTCCGTCATGTTTGGATGTGTAAAAGGTATTTTTGAAAATAAATTATGTATATGCTAGTCCTAAAGCCCGTTTACACGGGCCATTTTTTGCACTACAGCGGTCCCACCCCTTGCGCTCTCTCCCTCCCCCTCTCTTTTGCTCTCTCTCCCCCTCTCTTTTGAACTCTCTCCCCTCTCTTTTGAGCTCTCTCTCTCCCCCCTCTCTTTTGCGCTCTCTCTCTCCCCCTCTCTTTTGCGCTCTCTCTCCCCCTCTCTT
Source organism: Bombina bombina (assembly GCF_027579735.1). Classification (NCBI taxonomy): domain Eukaryota; kingdom Metazoa; phylum Chordata; class Amphibia; order Anura; family Bombinatoridae; genus Bombina; species Bombina bombina. The sequence goes on along the minus strand of NC_069501.1, from coordinate 1,193,422,441 downwards.
TTCCTCTCTCTCTCCCCCTCTCTTTGAGCTCTCTCTCTCCCCCCTCTCTTTTGAGCTCTCTCTCCCCCCTCTCTTTTGAGCTCTCTCTCCCCCCTTTCTTTTGCACTCTCTCTCTCCCCCTTTCTTTTGCGCTCTCTCTTTCTCTCTCCCCCTCTCTTTTGCGCGCTCTCTCTCCCCTTCTCTTTTGCGCTCTCTCTCTCCCCCTCTATTTTGCGCTCTCTTCCCCATCTCTTTTGCGCTCTCTCTCTCTCCCCCATCTCTTTTGCGCTCTCTCCCCCCTCTTTTGTGCTCTCTCTCTCCCCCCCTCTCTTTTGAGCTCTCTCTCCCCCTCTCGTTTGCGCTCTCTCTCCCCCCTCTCTTTTGCTCTCTCTCTCCCCCTCTCTTTGAGCTCTCTCTCTCCCCCCTCTCTTTTGAGCTCTCTCTCTCCCCCCCTCTCTTTTGAGCTCTCTCTCCCCCTTTCTTTTGCACTCTCTATCTCCCCCTTTCTTTTGCGCTCTCTCTTTCTCTCTCCCCCGCTCTTTTGCACGCTCTCTCTCCCCCTCTCTTTTGCGCTCTCTCTCTCCCCCTCTATTTTGCACTCTCTTCCCCCATCTCTTTTGCGCTCTCTCTCTCCCCCTATCTCTTTTGCGCTCTCTCCCCCCTCTTTTGTGCTCTCTCTATCCCCCCTCTCTTTTGAGCTCTCTCTCTCCCCTCTCTTTTGCGCTCTCCCTCCCCCTCTCTTTTGTGCTCTCTCCCCCTCTCTTTTGCGCTCTCTCTCCCCCCTGTCTTTTGCGCTCTCCCCCCCTCTATTTTGCTCTCTCTCCCCCTCTCTTTTGTGCTCTCCCCCCCCTCTTTTGTGCTATCTCCCCCCTCTCTTTTGCGCTCTCTCCCCCTACCCCTATCGATATCCCTATCCTTCTACACCCTATCCCCCTATCCCTCTATTCATATCCCTTTATCCCCCTATCCCTATCCCCCTATCCCTCTATCCCTATACCTCTATCTCTATCCCTGTCCCTCTATCCCTATCCCTCTATCCCTACCCCTCTATTCCTATCCCTGATTCCTTTATCCCTATCCCTCTATCCCTATCTCTATCCCTCTATCCCTATCTCTCAATCCATCTATCTCTATCCCTCTATCCCAAATCCTCTATGCCTATCTCTATCCCTCTATCCCTATCTCTCAATCCATCTATCTCTATCCCTCTATCCCAAATCCTCTATGCCTATCTCTATCCCTCTATCCCAAATCCTCTATGCCTATCTCTATCCCTCTAGCCCTATCTCTCAATCCATCTATCTCTATGAGGCTGAATTATCAAATGTCTCTCGGCAGTGCGGATCAGGTCCGACAGACATCACTGAATGTGGAGAGCAATACGTTCTCCGTATTCAGCATTGCACCAGCAGCTCACAAGAGCTGCTGGTGCAACGCCGCCACCAGCAGACTCGCGGCCAATCGGCAGCCAGCAGGGAGGTTTCAATCAACCCGATCGTACTCGATCGGGTTGAATTGTGACGATTCCTGTACACCTCATCAGAGCAGGTGGACAGGGTTATGGAGCAGCGGTCTTTAGACCTCTGCTTCATAACTGCTTTTTCTGGCGAGTCTGAAACAAGGGGCCTCAAGCTTTATTCGGAGCTTGATAGATAGGCCCTATCCCTCTATCCCTATCCCCCTATTCCTGTCCCGTTATCCCTCTATACCTATCCCTCTATCTCTTTATTTTTATGCAGTGTAGGATCCCCCTAACCCTCCAACCTCCTTGATCCCCCCTCAAACAGCTGTCTAACCTTCCCCCTCTAACTGTTGCTGCCATCTTAGGAACTGTCAGCTGTCTGCCAGTACCTATAAACCCCCTTTTTTATTTATTTTTGTTATTTTTATTTTTCCAATTTTTTTCTGTAATGTAGTGGTCCCACCACCTCCCCCCTCCCGTGATCACCATTTATCCCCCCCTGTAGTGTAACTGCCCCATCCCTTACTGTTCCTTTAAATAAATGATTTATGTAGCTTAGGGCCCTCCCGCTCCATCCCACTCCCTCCCCTTCCCTCCCACCTCCACTGCTGAGCCGCCCACCTGCCACCCGCATCCAGCCTACTCCTCCTGTCGGCAAAAGATGCCTGGAGCTTCAGGAGCTCCAGCTCTCAGCTGTAACATAACACTGCGTTTAAAGGCCAGGTATGTTTGTCCTCGCGCAATCTCTACTGCGCATGACAGCTTTGGACAAATATACTTAGCCTTTTATAATATAGTATATATATATATATATATATATATATATATATATATATATAAAATTACACAAAAAAGAAAAAGTAGAAAAGACCCACACAAAGTTCCCTTTGTCCGGCACCAGAATATAAAGTAACCCTCTAACTAACTAGTTACATCAAGAGAGACATAACTACAAATGAAGCATCCAAATATATAGCAGAGACAACCAATAATATATCCAACCCTATTAATAGGTGCTAATTATACACTAATTGATACTTTATTATCACCAAAAATACACAGAAATACGAACGTGGCCCACTTATATGAAATAATGATTTCTTTAAAGTTCATCAGACATTGAGACACTAATATCAATAGTCCCGCAACAATTGTATTCAAGGTTTGAATCCAAGGTTTAAATAGTAGTCTCTTTATTCAGATATCTGATAAATATTGTGCAATAGTAAATGTTCCTACTCAGTTGAAGAAAAAACAAGGCTATTCGCTCACGGGATTAAAGTCGATATTATGTTCACTGGCTGATTAATCACACATATTACAGGAGTTTAAATCACAGGTAGATATGTAGCTGTATGGAGTGGTTATTAACACCCCCAAGTTTTATGGCTAATCATCAGAAGAACACCTAGCTCACCAGGTGAAATAAAACACATTGGACCAAACAGACTACAGGAACAACAGACGATCTTGTTGTGGCATTTCCCTATGTGGGTATAGAAGTAAGCCGTTGAGACAAACTACAATCAAGGTAGGCACAGAATAACAAACTGCAATACAAGTATGTTACTTGAAGGAGATGTGTTTTATTTCACCTGGTGAGGTAGGCGTTCTTCTGATGATTATCCATATAACTTTGGTGGTGTTAATAACTGCTCCATACAGCTACACATCTACCTGTGATTTAAACTTCTGTAATATGTGTGATTAATCAGCCAGTGAACATAATATCGACTTCAATCCCGTGAGCGAATAGCCTTGATTATTCCCCACTAAATAGAAACATTTACCATTGCACAATATTTATCAGATATCTGAATAAAGAGACTACTATTTAAACCTTTGATTCAAACATTGGATACAATTGTTGCGGGACTATTGATATTAGTGTCTCAACGTCTGATGAACTTTAAAGAAATCATTATTTCATATAAGTGGGCCCACGTTTGTATTTCTGTGTATTTTTGGTGATAATAAAGTATCAATTAGTGTATAATTAGCACCTATTAATAGGGTTGGATATATTATTGGTTATCTCTGTGCTATATATTTGGATGCTTTATTTGTAGTTCTGTCTCTCCTGATGTAACTAGTTAGTTAGAGGGTGACCTTATACTCTGGTGCCGGATAAAGGGAACTTTGTGTGGGTCTTTCTAGGCCTATACTCTTTCTTTTTTGTATAATTATTTAATATCTTTATCCCCCAAGCTCAGTATGTCCTGATAGGTATTCTAAATAATCAGGGCACACGAATGAGTGGGTTTTGGTGAATAGAGTTGTGCTAACTGTCCTATGTAAATATATATATATATATATATATATATATATATATTTGCATGATTTTGATATAAACATTGCTTTGTTACCATTATTATTATTATTAGGGCCGTACAACTGTGGAGGTTAAGTGAGTTAGGAGAAGCTCACAGACTGTTTTCACTACCCAAAAATAAATTTTAAAAATAAAGATATCTGGGAAAGACCCCAGGACGAAAAAACTACCACATTGCCAAGAGTCTTTCAAGCACAAGATTCAGGAAGTTCCAGATCCAGGACTACCATACACAAGGCTGCACGGAAAGATCCAAGACTACCATACACAAGGCTGCACGGAAAGAACAAGCACAGACAGCAGCAGACCATAGACCTACACCTGTACTACACGACTACACATTACCTCATATGATTGGGGTAATCTTTGGTAAGAGGACCCTTTCACACCTGGATATCGTGCATAGAATTACAGCACTTATACCAGTTATAAACTTTCCATAAGGACTACTTGTCAATAACCATATTTACCTGTTCCATTATATTGGATGTATATGTGTTATATTGTTTAAAATTGTTACAAGTTGCGCAGAAGTATCAGGATTTTTTGTTCTCTTTTTTTGCTATATATATATATATATATATATATATATATATATATATATATATATATATATATATATATATATATATATATATAGTCACAGTCTATTAAACAGAATCACCCTCCAATGCAAAAATGGCAATAATAGATAGCAAAAATGATGCACTCTCAGGTCTTTATGTCAACACAAACTTCAATTTAATGAAACATTTTCGGGGACAGCCTCCCCTTCATCAGCATACCAAACAGTGATAACATCACACCTTAAATACATAAGTGAACAGAAATCAATTTACACACCTTTGATAACACTCAGTGTTAGTGACCATATTGTGTATGGACCCCACGCCATGCATGTCAGTGATGCCACCGGAAGTAGTGGCAAGTCAACCGGTTGTAAATTCCAATACCATAATGTCCGGTGTATATTTTGTGATATTTAACTTGTCCCATATTCTGTGGAACTAATGTGTCAGTGTGTATAACCTTTATGGATAATGTGTCACAAAAAACAGGAATTAATAAATGGGGCTTGTTCTCCTCGTCTTTTAAATTATAAGTGATACTTCCTCTTATCCTTTGTGGAGTGTAACCTTAATTACCTTCCGATCAGAATGGGTCCCGGTGGTGACGTATCTCGTCACTTCCGGTATTGGGTGTGTTCTCTTAAATAGCTTATTGTGTAAGTGACTACCGTAAAATAATGTGGCACAATACTACTGAGAGTATATAATGACATTCCTCAGCCCATACTTATTGTGAGCGTTACCAGTTCTTACCCACTACTATGGCATCTCAAGTACTGCTCAATAGCATATACATACCGGTTGTGACGTCCTACATCACTTCCGGTTTTGAGTGTAGGATGTATTTTACTGTGTGGGATTAACCCCATCATCTACGAGATGCTTGCCCATTGTTTTTATACAGTGGGGCAAAAAAAGTATTTAGTCAGCCACCAATTGTGCAAGTTATCCCACTTAAGAAGATTAGAGAGGCCTGTAATTTTCATCATAGGTATACCTCAACTATGAGAGACAAAATGTGGAAACAAATCCAGACAATCACATTGTCTGATTTGGAAAGAATTTATTTGTATATTATGGTGGAAAATAAGTATTTGGTCATCTACAAACAAGCAAGATTTCTGGCTCTCACAGACCTGTATCTTCTTCTTTAAGAGTCTCCTCTGCCCTCCACTCATTACCTTTATTAATGGCAACTGTTTGAACTTGTTATCAGTATAAAAGACACCTGTCCACAACCTCAAACAGTCACACTCCAAACTACACTATGGTGAAGACCAAAGAGCTGTCGAAGGACACCAGAAACAAAATTGTAGACCTGCACCAGGCTGGGAAGACGGAATCTGCAATAGGCAATCAGCTTGGTGTAAAGAAATCAACTGTGGGAGCAATAATTAGAAAATGGAACATACAAGACCACTGATAATCTCCCTCGATCTGGGGCTCCACGCAAGATCTCACCCCGTGGGGTCAAAATGATCACAAGAACAGTGAGCAAACATCCCAGAACCACATGGGGGGACCTAGTGAATGACCTTCAGAGAGCTGGGACCAACGTAACAAAGGCTACCATCAGTAACACACTACGCCGCCAGGGACTCAGATCCTGCAGTGCCAGACATGTCCCCCTGCTTAAGCCAATACACATCCGGGCCCATATGAAGTATGCTAGAGAGCATTTGGATGATCCAGAAGCAAATTGGGAGAATGTCATATGGTCAGATGAAACCAAAGTAGAACAGTTTGGTAGAAACACAACTTGTCGTGTTTGGAGGAGAGAGAATGCTGAGTTGCAACCAAAGAACACCATACCTACTGTGAAGCATGGGGGTGGCAACATCATGCTTTGGGGCTGTTTTTCTGCAAAGGGAACAGGACAACTGATCTGTGTACATGAAAGAATGTATGGTGCCATGTATTTTGAGATTTTGAGTGCAAACCTCCTTCCATCAGCAACGGCAATGAAGATGAAACGTGGCTGGGTCTTTCAGCATGACAATGATCCCAAACACACCACCCGGGCAATGAAGGAGTGGCTTCGTAAGAAGCATTTCAAGGTCCTAGAGTGGCCTAGCCAGTCTCCAGATCTCAACCCCATAGAAAACCTTTGGAGGGAGTTAAAAGTCTGTGTTGCCCAGCGGGAGTCCGAAAACATCAATGCTCTAGAGGAGATCTGCATGCAGGAATGGGCCAATACCAGCAACAGTGTGTGACAACCTTGTGAAGACTTACATCATTGCCAACAAAGGATATATAACAAAGTATTGATATGAACTTTTGATATTGACCAAATACTTATTTTCCACCATAATTTGCAAATAAATTCTTTCCAAATCAGACAATGTGATTGTTTGGATTTGTTTCCACATTTGCCTCTCATAGTTGAGGTATACCTATGATGAAAATTACAGGCCTCTCTCATGTTCTTAAGTGGGAGAACTTGCACAATTGGTGGCTGACTAAATACTTTTTTGCCCCACTGTATGTGTCAGGCTTAGTGAGATGACTATGAACATATCTCAATCGCACTCTCCCTCTAAACAAAAGTTGTGGGTAACTAATTTCTAATCCTACCACTAGATTCTAAGTGCATTGTGCCCTAACATAATGTTCTAATATCCCAATACATTCATATATCTAGTAAATTTGCCAACTTTGGCAAATGTCACCCTGGCAACACACTGAATACCAAATATACACAAACAAAAAAATTAAAAAATTATTACTAGCTACATAGTAGCAGAGTGGTAGTATGGACTATCTAAGATTTCTCCCATTTATCTAAGTCAGCACTTAATATAGGTCACTAAAGAGCAATGTGGTGTATCTTACAACTGAGTTACACAGCACACCTGTGTTTACTCTATATAATCATACTCAATAGCCCCTATACTGTGATAGTATGCCAATGTACGTCATAGACATCAAAAATATCATTGGAACCCCAGGACATCACAGAGGTAAAATTTGGCAGCGATACAAACAGGGCCTAGCAGACCCCCACATCGCCCCACATGTTGTAATAGGGATTCTGTCTCCTAGGTATAAGTGTGTGACCCCACACCGTTGTTAGCCGTGGAACCAGGAATAGTCCTTACAGTTCCTTATATTCAGGTGCCCATTCCTTTTGAAACCAGTAATGGAGGGTACCCCACCAATATATTCAACCCTGATGTAAAAAGGTTCAAGGAGCAAGATACTATAACGGGTGACCGAGTGGTACCAAAGACATGCCCACGGCATGCACAGACCCCAACAAGGGCCTGTCCCTGCACGTGTGAAAGAGAACGGTGAGATAGGACCTCCCCATCAGCATGGCGTGGCCCTCATCTCCCTCTCCGCGTGGCATTGTGGATCCCACATATGCACCCCAGATGTGTGGCTCCCACCTAAATCAAGGATTTGAAATCGGTGGTGAGTTTAGAACCCCAGGATGTATAGTTCCCAACCGATACATCCATTCCGCTTCACAGATTAGAAGGGCTTTATTTCTGTCTCCCCCCCTATCCAATTTGGGGATGTGGTTAATCAGGATATATTGGATCGATGAGACCTGATGTTTCATTCGTGCACAATGCCGTGCAACAGGCTGATCCGATTCTCCTTTGTCTAACGCCACATGTATGGCTCTCCGATGGTTCGCCATCCGTTCACGTAGAGTCCCACTCGTCTTTCCCTTAAAGCACATGACCGGTATGTATATGCTATTGAGCAGTACTTGAGATGCCATAGTAGTGGGTAAGAACTGGTAACGCTCACAATAAGTATGTGCTGAGGAATGTCATTATATACTCTCAGTAGTATTGTGCCACATTATGTTACAGTAGTCACTTATACGATAAGCTATTTAACAGAACACACCCGATACCGGAAGTGACGAGGTACGTCACAACCGGGACCCATTCTGATAGGAAGGTAATTAAGGTTACACTCCACGAAGGATAAGAGGAAGTTTCACATAATTTAAAAGATGAGGGGAACAAGCCCCATTTAATAATTCATGTTTTTTGCGACACATTATCCATAAAGGTTATACACACTGTCACATTAGTTCCACAGAATATGGGACAAGTTAAATATCACAAAATATACACCAGACATTATGGTATTGGAATTTACATCCGGTTGATTTGCCACTACTTTCGGTGGCATCACTGACACGCATGGCATGCGGTCCATACACAATATGGTCACTAACATTGAGTGTTATCACAGGTGTAAAAATTGATTTCTGTTCACTTATGTATTTAAGGTGTGATGTCATCACTGTTTGGTATGCTGATGAAGGGGAGGCTGTCCCCGAAAATGTTTCATTAAATTGAAGTTTGTGTTGACATAAAGACCTGAGAGTGCATCATTTTTGCTATCTACTATTGCCATGTTTGCACCCAGGCAGATGTCCCATTGCAGGGTGATTCTGTTTAATAGACTGTGACTGTATATTTCAAAACAGTGAACCCCCACTGCTGTTTACCACTGACACTCAGTGTTTGTGATTTGGTAGTACTTGGTCTTTCTTTTTTAAGTATTATCCCTAATATTCTTATCATTGCATATATCAAATTGTAGGTGCAAAACTTCCCAAAAACATCATGGATGGAAACAGAATCTGCTATATCTAGTGAGCCATCTTTATCCATTGAAATGGAAACCTCTATACATGTATCCTTTGAGGACCCAGAGACACAGGCGAGAGGAGCCGAGACTGGCACAGTATCATATACACGTGGTGATGCAGCGAGGATCTTATTTGCACCTATCAGCAGAACAATTGGTGAGACCCCTGTCAATTTATATCATGCTTTATTAAAACTCAAAAAAAGAGAAATTGATTTAACACTCCATGATAGTTACCTATCAGAGTACTCTAGGATTGGGCACATATCTAGGGGCTTTAGGGTCAAAAACATCCCTACCATAGGCAGGGAAAAACCAGAGTTTCAGAAAAAATGGTGCCATATACTTAATAAGTGCTCATTAGATCTGGTACTATTAGTAGTGGAGGAGGTAACAGCTATTCTAGCAAAAGTTAAAGGGACACTGAACACAATTTTTTTTCTTTTGTGATTCAGATAGAGCATGCAATTTTAAGCAACTTTCTAATTTACTCCTATGATCAATTTTTCTTTGTTCTCTTGCTATCTTTATTTGAAATAAAAACCATCTAAGCTTTTTTGGGTTAAGAACTCTGGACAGCACTTTTTGATTGGTGGATGGATTTTTTCCACCAATCAGCAAGGACAACCCAGGTTGTCCACTAAAATGGGCCGGCATCTAAACTTAGATTCTTGCATTTCAAATAAAGATACCAAGAGAATAAAGAAAATTTGATAATAGAAGTAAATTAAAAAGTTGCTTAAAAATTCATGCTCTATCTGAATCACAAAAGAAAAATTTTGGGTTCAGTGTACCTTTAAGGTTGAGATTCAGACTTTTGAGGAAACGCACAGTAACACACTGGGCCAATATACATAAGACAATCTACTGGTCAGACTAGGCCAGCAAATAGAGAAGTATAGGGGAGACCTCATATTATTCAAGAATCACAAACTTGATGCTGTTAACACAGACTATGTACAGGGTAAAGTTTACAAATGGCTTACTTCCACACATGATAGTCATAATAGGAGACAGAATAGGCATAGGAGGGTTCAATTTAATACTGTAGACACCAGTGGAGCAGAATCATCAGAAGCAGAAACTAGTCTTTCAGGCACCTCGCAACCAACATCTCCTGCATTTCCTCCCCAAAGGGGACGTAATCTTTCATTTACACATAGAGGTCAATCAACCCCAAGTCATTTTTTAGGGGTGACTACAAGATCCGGGGGGGGGGTGGCACAATAGACCACATATCAGGAGGGTGGGGAGGCAGATACAGACGGAGCCACCAGAGGATATAGTTGTCAACTGGAGCTCTCATGTTCTGACCCCTATGGAATGACAGGTACTAAATAGAGGATTATCCTTTGTACCTAGTCACAGTTCTTCAGAATTTGAGCTCAGTTGTGACATATATAGACTCAACAGGAGTTTAAAGATTAAGGAATTCTTTCAACATTCTGATACCACACAATGTGTTTCACAGTTTGAACAGATTTGCAAAAAACCTAGCTCCTTTGAGCCTTCGAACAGCAGCCCTAGTGCTAAGGCATATATACGTCTCATCACACCGGACTTAGAATATGAAAGACACAATAAGATGTGGAAACATAACCTAGACATCATGGAGAGAAAGGCCATAAAGTCTCTGCAGGATGACACCTCTATAGTTATCGGGCCCGCCGATAAGGGCGGAGCAATAGTCCTTTTAGACCATGGGAACTATAGAGCTGACATCCTGCAGCAACTGACGGACACAGACACAGAATTTACATCCGGTTGACTTGCCACTACTTCCGGTGGCATCACTGACACGCATGGCGTGCGGTCCATAAACAATATGGTCACTAACACTGAGTGTTATCAAAGGTGTGTAAATTGATTTCTGTTCACTTATGTATTTAAGGTGTGATGTTATCACTGTTTGGTATGCTGATGAAGGGGAGGCTGTCCCCGAAAACGTTTCATTAAATTGAAGTTTGTGTTGATATAAAGACCTGAGAGTGCATCATTTTTGCCATCTATCTATCTATCTATCTATCTATCTATCTATCTATCTATCTATCTATATATATATATATATATATATATATATATATATATATATATATATATATAAGATTTAAATAGTGAATAAAAAAATTTAAAATATTTATAAATATCTTTACTGAGTGTAAGTAAAAAAAAAATACATCTAGTCGTTTTAAATATGGTTTTATTTTTATTTTTTAAGCTCTGTGTTTTGATGAAAAAAGTAGTTTGTATTGTAACTTTATTGAAATAATGACCAAAACACATCTAAATTGAATTATTTCCCAATGCTTCTACATAGAAATATTTCTCAATGTCATTGCTATCAAGGGACATTTGTTTTATGTTTCTGCCTAAATAGGCTTATCCTGCAGTGTTCATATTAGAATAAATAAAAGTGAAGGCGCCGCTAATACATTGTGAAAATATTTCCACAACTACAAGACCAAATACCTTTGAGACCAAAAGGGATATTTTTTACAGCTGATAAAATATCTGACATGTATTAAAACTGACAAAGTATTTTTACTCTTCAATTATGGCACATAATAATTTTCTATTTAATCAAACATTTTGCTTCCAAACCTCAATTTTTATTATTGTTTGTTAGAAATCCAGTGACAGAAAGGACTTTTTTTTTAGAAATTGCTAGTCATATGATAAGATTAAGAATTATAACTAGATGTAACATGTAGTATCAGGTAGTATTGTTAACTATTTATTATGTCAGGAAGCAGGGCTATCCTGTATGGGTATGCAGGAGGTGAAACACTATGGCAAAGAGCATATAAATCCAAGGCAAGGTACAGATAGGGAAGATCCAAAAAAGCGTCATCATAAGAATACGGGTCAGTCCAGGCAGAAGGTATCATAAACGAGAGTCAGGCCAAAGGTCAAAACCAAGAAATCCAAATAGCAGGAAAAGGGAACAGGTACAGGAGTAGATATGAAATCTTAGTTATGCAGATAAACTGGCAGAATAACTCAGCAACAAGCCAGGGCTCAGACCGGAATTTAAACCTAACAGGGCCCAGGAATTCCCCAGTATCCAAGGCAACAGAAAGCATCAGATATTTAGTAAACAATGGGAAGGTAGGAAAAAAAAGTGTGTCACTAAGATCCCTCTTGCTGATGGAAAGCATCTGAGATGCCCCTTGTGCGCGCGCACACGTGCACTCCAAGGCGCACCCATGCGCATAGGTGCAACCACACTGCCAGGTGCCATCACAGTAGCAGTAAAGGGTTTAGCTATCATGTAACAGGATATATCTGAAGAGTGTAGGGAAGTTGTAGCCAGATAGCGACATTGTTGATCACCTTGTTAACGGCAAAAGGGCCAATTAAACATGGTCCAAGTTTTTTGTAGGACAGGCCAAACCAATATGTCGGTAGCTAACCAAAGTTTGTCACCTACTTTGTATGTAGGAGGAGGTTTGCGTTTGTGGTCAGCCTGAGTCTTTTGTTGCTGTTGGGCAATGGTGAGCTGCTGCTAAGCTCTAAGTTTGCATAATCAGTGGGACACCTCAGGTACAGGAATAAGAGATGGCAGATCAGGAAAAGATGGTAAATGGTACCTGTAGTTGGCATAGAATGGGCTTAAGTCCGTAGATGAGAATGTTCTACCCAATCATCCTGTACATGGAACAAATAGCAGCGAAGATACTGCTCGAGGGTCTATTCGGTCCGTTCGGTTTTCCCGTTAGTTTGGGGATGGTAAGCGGAAGACAGATTACGAGTAATATGTAGACTATGAGAGAACTGGGTCCAAAAGTGGGATGTAAACTGCGATCCTCTTTTAGAGACGATAGACTTTAGAAATCCATGCTGAATGAAGAGTTTGGCAGTGCGCTGGGCAGTAGGTAATACAGCAATAGGAATAAAATGTGTTATTTTCGTACAGTGGTCAAGTGCAACCATAATAGTGTTGCATCCATGGGACAGAGGTAATTCAACTATAAAGTTCATACTAATATCTCACCAGGGATAGGTTGGCATGGTTAAGGGTTGTAACAGTCCAGCAGGTTTTGAGGTGGAATGTTTATTTTAGGCACAAACTGTACAAGTGTTGACAAAAGATCGAACATCAGAAGATAGGGAAGGCCACCAAAACTGATGTTGAATAAGTTCAATGGTGTTATGAATCCATCTATGACTGGCCATAGGATTATCATGATGAAGTTGCATGATGGGTATATGATGGCTAGCAGGGACATACATACAATGTTGGTGATAATGGAGACCGTGATTAAGAGGTAAATGAGCTGCTTCTGTGGGTACAGTAACACTGGCTTGTTGGATCTCCTCGATTAGAGACTGATGGGAGGCCATAAAATATGCAGAGGGAAGGATGGTCTCTTGATTATTTGATACAGGTTCAGTACCAGAGACATACAAACATGTTAAAGTGTCTGCCTTACATTTTTTTGAACCAGGACAATAGGTAATTTTTAAATCAAAACGGGAAAAGAAGAGGGCCCATCTAGTTTGACAAGGTTTCAACCATTTGGCAGTGAGCAGATAATCTTTTTGTAATCTGTATACACCACCACAGGCTGGATCACACCCTCAAGCAGGTGTCTCCATTCTTCAAGAGCTGTTTTTATGGCCAGTAGTTCTTGCTCTCCCACATCATATTTTATTTCCACACTATTGAGTTTGCGTGAATAAAAGGCTATAGGATGTAAGAGGTTTTTCTCTCCCGTCTTCTGGGAAAGGACTGCACCAATGGTTAACTCGGAGGCGTCAGTTTCAAGGTGAATAAAGGCCTTTTGTGCGGCAGTATTCCATTCAAAGGGTATGTGATTCTTAGTGAGTGCAGTAATAGGAAAACAGAAAGAGGAGAAATTCCTGATAAATCTACGGTAGAAGTTGGCAAAGCCAATAAACTGTTGGACCATACACTTATTTTCTGGTATGGGCCACTCGAGGATGGCTTTTTTGAATCCATCTCTACTTGTCCAGGTGAAAGAACATACCCAAGGAATTCAATGGATGAGACCTCAAACACACTTTTCTCAAGTTTAGCTTATAATTTGTGGAATCGGAGACGCTGTAGGGCGATTTTCACATACTTATCATGTTCTGGAAGTGTCTTAGAGAATATCAATATGCCGTCCAGATATATACGACAAAGAAGGTATCGAGGAGGTCTCTAAATATGTCATTGATGAAACACTGGAATGTGGCAGGGGCATTGCATAGCCCAAATGGCATCACAAGATACTCAAAATGACCAAATCGGGAATGAAAGGCCATCTTCCATTTATGCCCTTCCTTAACATGAATGAGATTATAGGTGCCCCTAAAGTCAATCTTAGTGAAGAACTGGGCATCTTTCACCCTATCTAGTAATTCATAATTTCGAGGAAGTAGGTAGCTGTGATGTCGTTAAGAACACATTAATCCACACAAGGCCGAAGACCACCATCCTTCTTACCCATGAAAAAATGCCTGCACCCACTGGTGACGTGGAAGGGCGTATGAACCCTTTGGTCAAAGGCTCTGAGAGGTTATAAAGTCGGTCACGAAGAAGTGGGGCCCCAGGAAGGAGATCGATTCGGCAGTCATATGCCTTATGGGATGGTTATACATCAGCTCCCTTCTTCTCAAAGATATCAGCAAAGTCATGGTATTTAAGGGGTAGAGATGTTGTAGAAGTGACAACAGGAGTACAGTGGGGTTGACATTAGGAAGTAGACAATTAGATGAACAGTGAAGCGACTTAAATAACAGTTGTCCGGTAATCCAGTTGATATGTGGGTTATGTTTGCGTAGCCAAGTAATACTCAAAATGACAGGAAATAGTGGTGAAGGGGCAAAACCCCAGGTAACAATGTGCTTCGATACATAGTACCACTGGATGTGATTCCTGAGTAACTGGGCCGGTTTTTAAAGTACTGCCATCTATTATATGAAGTAGGGAAGGTTGTTTCTTTTGTCGGATAGGGATGTGTAATTGGGAGGCTAGGTTGACATCCAAAAAATGGCTGCTGGCACCTGAATCAATAATAGCAGAAAGTTCAATGACATTCTTGTCCAGCTTCAGGAAAACAGAAATGACAAGGTGAGAAGAGAAATTGTAAATGGCTATGTAAGACAGGTAGCCTGTGCTGACAATGTACCCATTACTGGTCTAATGGGACAATCTTTTAGAACATGACCAGGCTTAGCACAGCAAAGATGGCGATTCCTTCTTCTAGCTCTTTCTACAGCAGATAGAGGTCAGCGAACCAGCCCAATCTGCATGGGTTCCACTAAATCAATAGCTCCAACAGCAGTTGTCATCACTGGAACAAAAGAAAAGTAGTCTGAACAGCTAGGCAATGGTAGCATTACATTCTGTCTCTCCTCCCTTCGCTCTCGAAAGGGCTGATCCAATTGAGTCACTGCTACGATTAATACTTCATGAGTAGCAGGAACCCCTAAACTGACCTACTAAACATAGGGCCTTCTTTTGGGCCCCAGAAGGATAAATGAATATATACAAACTAATAATAAACATGTTGCACTTAACATTGATAATGAGTATTTTTACAGTGAGCACACTATGTGCTATAATGATGTAAGTTTCCATGCAGTATACCCTGATGAGTACACTGCTCTGTATAAATATGATGAATTTGTATAAATATGCTATGCTGTATAATGATGGGATATCTATACACTAATAGGGGACATGCTGTACCATATAATGTGAGTATCTATATACTGATGAGTATGCTTCATAGTTTAATGATGATGAGTATCTATACACAGAAAATGATCACATGGGCACATTCCTATGTATAGACTGTCTGCTATGGGCCCCTCCAAACCCTGGTGCCACAGCACCTTCTACACCAACCAACATAAGGTTAGTAGAATTCTCAAGAACAGAATGTACTCAATGGGACTGGCATCAACTGAAATGCACATTTTAGTAAAAAAAAAAAAAAAGCATCAGTTGATGCACACGAATCATGAATGTCCTAGAAACAAATGATTCAGCTGAAATCCCTGCGCTTACTTGTTTTACACAGAAACTCACAATGTAGTTCATCTGTTTATCACAAAGAACAGCTTTTTACTTCTTATAGAGTATTATTTTCATTAGTGTAGCTGTTATAACCTCATGTAATCATTCAAAGTGATGTGACTGATTATTAGACGTCAATCTCAGTGTGAAAATGAAGGTCTGATTCCATAGGAATGGAGCGCCTATTTGGGCACACATGATAACATGAAAAACAAAGCCATTGCCCTGTTCCAGGTTGATAAACTGACCCTTTTCCAGTCTCCTAGACTTTGTTAATGTTGCCAGCATCACATAAAAAATAAAAAAGACATGATAAATCACACATAGTAAATGATGTATAACCAATAACAATATCATTAGTAAATTCACATAATAGACTAAACTGCATCACTGAACCAAGGATATTGTGCCATTGACCTTACATATTATCACCCAGAGTCCGAAGAGCCAATAACTCACCACATAGTGCTAGATCATAATCACTTAGTGATATAGCCACTGCATAGAAAAACAGTAAGTGTCTACATTTTGCAGGAGTTTTGAAAATCAGGCTGCACAGAAATATAGTGGAAGTCTTGTACAGACAGCTACCAAGTGGTAGCACTAAATGTTCTTTATTCTACAAAATATCAGTGACATAATTCTATTTCTTTTTTTTTAATATGTTTATTGAGTTTTTATGACATAAATACAACACACAATATATATATAAATCCTCAGTCAGTACGGTTTCAGTCCATCTATTTAACATCATATTCACTTCTATTTACATAAACTTTCCTTTTGCAGGAACATCAAAAGAAGTAATATACAATAACTCTATACCAAAATATAAATTATACAACCCTATCATATACATATATAAGGTATTTTAGGATAAATAATAACATGCACCTAGATTACAAGTTTTGCGCTATAGAGGGTATTTAACAAACTCAACAAAAGTTGCGTTATTTCACTCTCCATAGTGCTGCCATTACAAGTTTTAAAAAAGCCGGCTTGTGCGTGCGATATAGTTGCGTTGAGCTCCAAACCGCACAAAAAACAAGCGCTGCTTTGACGTGCTCGTGCACTCTTTCCCCGTAGACATCAATGGGGAGAGAGCTGAAAAAAAAATTAACACCTGCGATCGCGGAATGAAAAGCTCCGTAATGCAGTCCCATTGATGCCTATGGTGAAAAAAAGTTACGTTTAAACCTAACACCCTAACATAAACCCCACGTCTAAACATCCCCTAATCTGCTGCCCCCGACATCGCCGCCACCTACATAATGTTATTAATCCCTAATCTGCCGCTCCCGATACCGCTGCCACTGAAATAAATCTATTAACCTCTAATCTATACTACACTATAATAAAGTTATTAACCCCGATTCCCCGCACCCCAACATCGCCCACACTATGATAAAGATATTACCGCCTATTCCGCCGCTCCCCGACATCACCGCCACTAAATAAAGATATTAACCCCTAAAATTCTGGCCTCCCACATCACCACCACTAAATAAACCTATTAACCCCTAAACCTAACCCTAACCCTAAACCTAACACCCCCTAACTTTAACATAATTAAAATAGAGCTAAATTAAAGTTACAATTATTAACTAAATAATACCTATTTAAAACTAAATACATACTTACCTGTAAAATAAAACCTAAGCTAACTACAATATATAGTTATATTGTAGCTAGCTTAGGTTTTATTTTTATTTCAAAGGTAAGTTTGTATTTATTTTAACTAGGTAGACTAGTTAGTAAGTAGTTATTAATTATTTACTAACTACCTAGTTAAAATAAATACAAACTTACCTGTGAAATAAAACATAAGCTGCCTTACACTAAAACCTAACATTACAAAAAAAAAAAAACCTATTTCAAAAAATAAAAAACAAAATTATCCAAAACAATAAAAAATATTCCTATTCTGATACCCTGTTTAATATAAAATAAAAACACCCCAAAATAAAAAACCCTAATCTATAATAAACTACCAAGGGCTCTTAAATAAACATATACAAACCCCCGCCCCCCCAAACCCACAAAATAAAAATTAAGTAAAACCTAATCCACCCATTTCCCTGAAAAGGGCATTTGTATGGGCATTGCCCTTAAAAGGGCATTTGGCTCTTTTGCTGCCCATTAAAAATAAAAAATGGCTATTCTAAAAAAAAAAATAACACCCCAAAACGAAAAAAAAACTTCACACAAAATAACAAACACATTATCAAAACAATTATTCCTATTCTAATTCCCATTAAAAAAAATAAAAAAATAAAAGAAACCTAATCTATAATAAACTACCAATAGCCCTTAAAAGGGCCTTTTGTAGGGCATTGCCCTACATAAATCAGCTCTTTTTCTAAAAAAAAAAATACAAAGACCCACTAACATTACAACCCCCCCCACCACCAACAAAATAAAAAAAACTATCTAAAAAGAGCTAATCTACCCATTGCCCTGAAAGGGGCATTTGTATGGGCATTGCCTTTAAAAGGGCATTCAGCTCTTTTTCTTGCCCTTTAAAGGGCATTCAGCTCTTTTAAGAACTGCCCAAACCCTGATCTAAAAACAAAGATACACCCAAAAAAACTTTAAAAAAACCTAACACTAACCCCTCTTTAGGTACTCACAGTTGCTGAATTCCCGCTTGAACGATCTTCATCCCGGTGGCTCCATCTTCATTCATCACGGGACCAGCATCTTCTTCATCCATGCGGAGGTGGAGTGGTCAATGCACGGAGGCAGAGGTCCAGGCGAAGGTCCAAGTGGAGGTCCATCGATCTGACGTGGAGGTCCTCTTCATGCGATTGTCTGCCGCACACTGAGGATTGAAATGCAAGGTACCCCTTTTATACTGGGGGTACCATTGCATTCCTATAGGCTGGAAATTTTAAATCAGCCAATAGGAATTAGTGCTGCTAAAATCCTATTGGCTGTTCAAATCAGCCAATAGGATTTAAGCAGCTCTCATTCTGTTGGCTGATTCAAATTTTTTGTAATGGTAGGTTTTAGTGTAAGGCAGCTTAGGTTTTATTTTACTGGTAAGTTTGTATTTATTTTAACTAAGTAGTTTGTAAATAGTTAATAACTATTTACTAACTAGTCTACCTAGTTAAAATAAATATAAACTTACCTGTGAAATAAAAATAAAACCTAAAAAGTAAGTTTGTATTTAGTTTTAAATAGGTATTATTTAGTTAATAATTGTAACTTTAATTTAGCTCTATTTTAATTATGTTAAAGTTAAAGGTGTTAAAGTTAGGTTTAGGGGTTAATAGTTTAATTTCAGTTGTTGGTATGTGGGGGGCTGACGGTTTAGGGGTTAATAGGTTTATTTAGTGGTAGTGATGTGGGGGAGCAGCAGACTAGGGGTTAATATCTTTATTATAGTGTGGGCGATGTTGGGGTGCAGGAGAATAGGGGTTAATAACTTTAGTATAGTGGCGACGATGTCAGGGAGCGGCAGAATAGGGGATAATAAATTTTATTAGTGGTGGTGATGTCGGGAGCGGAAGAATAGGGGTTAATAACTTTAAAAGAGTGTTTTACGATGCGGGAGGGCCTCGGTTTAGGGGTTAATAGGTAGTTTATGGGTGTTAGTGTACTTCGTAACAGTTTAGTTCTGAATTTTATGTAACAGTTTTTTTGCGTAAAACTCGTAACTACTGCTCTTAGATGGC
Source organism: Bombina bombina (assembly GCF_027579735.1). Lineage (NCBI taxonomy): Eukaryota > Metazoa > Chordata > Amphibia > Anura > Bombinatoridae > Bombina > Bombina bombina. The sequence continues at coordinate 1,193,402,772 of NC_069501.1, read as the reverse complement.
GGTACAGATCGTGTCGGTATAGGGTGTAATGCAAGCTTTTTAGCCTCACCGCAAAACTTGTAATGGCAGCGCTATGGAAGTCCCATGAAAAAACATAATTTTTTGAGTGCGGGCTGATGTTGCGTTACAGGCTAAAAGGCTTGAGGTACAGATATACCAACAAGACTCGTAATGGCTGCGTTGCTGTTTTAACGCTGAAATTTCCATTTTTTCAGCGTTAAAACACGAACACACAACCCTTAATCTACCTGATAGATAGTGAGAACATATATTTAACAATAATCTATATTCTATCTTATCTCTTATTCTTATGTTAGATTCACATAAGACCACCAGAATTCCAAGTTTAAGAGAGAATACAATTGGGGGCTGGAGGGCTTAGCCCCTGAACAAAAAGTGGATACAGAAAAAGAGAAACCGTTGTGGAGCTTGGCCACGCAGGCAGATGGCTGTGTTCTGAAGGAGCTCTACAACCCTAAGGCAATATAACTCCATAATATGGCATACACCCACCCAATAAGTACCCCTTTCCTTTTACCCAAACACCCTCCTGAGAAACCTGTACAAAAAAGAGAGACCACAACTGCTTCATGGAAGGCATGGCAGCTGGGACACTGGCAGAGGGCTGAATCTTAGGTACCGGGAGCGGTCTGACGGCCTAACGCAATTGTTAAATCAGAACAGACTTCAAATACAGAGGAGCTTGACCCACAGCTGGGCCGGTAGGACACCGCAACTCACTGTATACCGGTGATGGAAAGGCATAAGTCACTCGCGATCTGAGGCCGGTTAGTCCGGTTTGGAGCAAGAGCCGGTAAGTGGAACACAGCAGGGGTCCTGTGACTGCAACAAGTGGGAAGTGGCAAATAACCCATAAATAGGCAGCTGGATAGTCAGCAGAGGGGGAATAGCAGAAGATAGAAGTAAGTAACGGCACTGACATGGAGCTGAAACATAACTTACCCCTGGCGCCATTCATCAGCATTGTGACGCAGCTGCTAATTACATACTGGCAGCAGGAGCAATAATAGACTAAGAATTGTAATAAGGCTCCCACGGATAAAAGCATATCCTTTTTGTATTATACAAAGCAAGCAGGCGACAGGCAAACTTTTGATTCTTCTCTCTACATGGATTATTCTGATACCTAAGGGCAGCCAGCGACACATTGACTAGCCTATCATCTTATATTGAAAAGAAATATAGATCCCAAATAATTAGCCTGAGTCTGTTTTAATCTAAGATAAGGATCCAGGGGAGCAGGCATATCTAAACTTCTACAGCCCCTTCGTGTCTATATCAATTTGGGGACAATGTAAACATTGGGCATTGGAAGAACTTCTAAGCATAGCCCTTCAGGCCTGCATCAGTCTGGGGGTCCCCTAACAACAGTCCGAAGGTATAAATGCAATTACACTTTACCAAATATAAAATATAGGACTGCAAATAAAACCTTTGTAAGTGTATTTGTCAGACAGCATTTAGCGCAGTGCGTTGGGTAATACCTAGTAAAAAAACTGCAAAAGCAGAAAAGAGCAACACAGCTAGACCACTGAGTAAATACCTCAAAAAGATAAATCAACCCAAAAGCCCAACGGCAGAAAATATAGCCACCTGACATCAGAAACAGACAGCACATTTGCATCAGACAGAGCCACAAGCTCAACCTCTAACCAAGGATGATCTGCAATACTGTGTTATGCAGGAAACGCGCAGCTTGTTTGGAGACTTCAGAAAAGACTTTAACATACTGGAGACACAGGTGCAGCAGGTGGAGGCGGCACAAACTTCTGTTGTTACACAGTACAACAGAACTGCACAGAATTACAACACCAAAGTGAAATGATATAGATCCTGTCAGATAAATTGGAAGACTTAGACAACCGGGGCCGCAGGAACAACATTCGAGTTAGAGGCGTATCTAAAACAGTGCACCCACCAGCAATTGAGGGCTACTGGCAAACCCTCTTTTGTACTATTAAAGGGACTCCAACATCGCCCGAGATCATTATGGAAAGAGCACACAGAGCGTTGAGGCCCAAGCCACCGCCCAAGGGACCACCCAGAGACATTATAATACAATTTCTAAACTTTAAAGACAAAGAGGAACTTCTCAGATGTGCCAGGGCCTAACATCCGATTTACCATGTTGAAGAAGAGATCCAGCTTTTCTCAGACCTTTCACCAGTTACGCTGCAAAAAAAGAAGAGAACTCAGTCATATAATTAAAAGCTGCGGGCAAACAAAATATAATACCGCTGGGGTTTTCTGGTTTCACTGATAGCAACAAACAATAACAAAAAGTCCAAAAGTAAAATAACAAGCCAGGAGTCAAAACCAGAGCTGGTAGTCAGACGAGCCGAGTAAGGAGCCAAAGCGAGTAGTCAGACGAGCCGAGTCAGGAGCCAAAGCGAGTAGGCAGACGAGCCGGAATCAGGAACAAGGAGAACAGCAGAGTCAGGAACAAGCCAGGGATCAGGAACCAGGAGGGACGTCAGACAGCCAGGTAATACACAGGAATTGGAACTCTCACAAACAGGTCTGAGACAACGCAAGGGAAAAGCATACTGAACAGAGGCCCTTTAAATAATAAGTGATGACATCACAATTCTGAGACTGCAACCTGTCTCACATGGATGATGTACACCAGTCTGGCCATAAAAGTGCATACAGGAAATGAGCAGCATCACACACTATGCACCAGAGTCAGCAAGAGAGGTGAGTAAAATGGCTGCCATCAGCACATGGCAAACAAAGCAGGGAAAAAAAACCTGACAGTACCCTCCCCTCAACGACCCCTCCCCCACAGGAGGACAAAAGGCTTATTGGGTAAACAGGCATGGAAGGCAAGGAGGAGGGCGGGAGCATGAACATCAGAGGAGGGAACCCATGAACGATCCTCCAGGCTGTAACCCCTCCAGTGAACCAAATACTGTACGCAGCCCCTGGACATACGAGAGTCCATAATGCTGCTGACCTCATATTCTTCATGGTTGTAAAGAAAAATAGGATGGGGACGAGGCAACACAGTGGTAAACCGATTACAAACCAATGGTTTCAAGAGGGAGACATGAAAAACATTTTGGAGATGCGCATTGCAGGAGGAAGGTCAAGAACGTAGGCCACAGGATTGTCGGAGTATTCGAAAAGGACCAACATAATGGGGAGCCAGTTTATTGGAAGGCACACAAAGGTTCAAGTTGCGGGAGGACAGCGGGTAGACGCCTACGATCAGCCTGGAACTTTTGGCGCTGCATAGAATGATGAAGACAATTTTGAATCTGCACCCACGTGGAACGGAGTTGCCGGAGATGCTCCTCCAAAGCCGGAATACCCTGAGACATGAATGAATCGGGCAACAAGGATGGTTGAAACCCATAATTCGCCATGAACGGGGATAACTTGGAGGAAGCATTAATAGCACTATTATGAGCAAACTCTGCCCAAAGTAACAGTTCAGACCAATTATTGGGGTGATCTGAGACATAGCAACGGAGGAACTGTTTCAGAGCTTGATTAGACCGTTCCGCAGCCCCATTGGATTGAGGGTGATATGCCGAGGAGAAGGAAAGTTGTATCCCCATTTGAGCACAAAAGAAACAACAAAATCTACCCCAGTCCGACACTATCTCCTTGGGTAACCCATGTAAACGGAAGACCTCCCGGGCAAAAATTGAAGCAAGCTCCTGAGCGGTAGGCAGCTTCTTCAAGGGAATGCAATGTGACATTTTAGAAAAACGGTCAACCACCATAAGGATAACAGTATTGCCATTGGAAGCTCGACAATGAAGTCCATGGAAAGATGTGTCCAAGGACGCTCACCATTAGCAATAGGTTAAAGAAGACCCACAGGAAGACGTCAAGGAGTCTTATTCTGTGCACAAACTGAGCAGGAGGCAACATACGCAACAACATCAGAACGAAGATCTGACCACCAGAATTGTCAAGTGACAGACCAAATAATTTGGTTCTTGCCGGGGTGACCTGCGGCTTTAGGATAGTGGTAAGTTTGCAAAAGTTTAGTTTGAAGATTCTCAGGAACAAAACACTTACCACTAGGTTTCTCAGGAGGTGCATTGGTTTGTGCAGCCAAGATCTCCTCCCCCAAGGGAGAAGTCAAATTAGTACATATGGTAGCCAAAATATGGTCAGGAGGTATAACTGGAGTAGGTACAGACTCCTCCTTGGACAGAGACAAAAATTGTTGAGAGAGGGCATTAGTCCTATAATTCTCACTACCAGGCAGGTAGGAGACCACATAATTAAACCAAGACAACAATAGCGCCCATCTGGCCTGTCGGGGTGACAAACGTTTTGCTTCAGATAGATAAGTTAAATTCTTGTGGTCAGTAAGAATGAGCACTGGTACGCTAGTACCCTTGAGAAGATGCCTCCATTGATTGAGTGCCAAAATTATGGCCAGTAATTCCCTGTTGCCAATTTCATAATTGCACTCCGCTGGAGACAATTTCTTAGAGAAGAAACCGCACAGATGCAAGGAACCGTCAGGCATAGTATGTTGAGACAAGAGGGCCCCTACTCCAGTCTCAGACGCATCGACCTTAAGAACTAAAGGCAGGGCAGGGTTAGGATGAGCCAGAACTGGAGCAGCAGCAAAGGCAGTCTTAAGACTATCAAGGGCCTTAATGGCAGTAGGTGACCAATGGAGTGGATCTTTCTCTTTACAGGTCATGTTTGTGATAGGTTTGACCAAGAAAGAAACGTTTTTAAAACACTTTCTATAGTAATTGGTGAACCCCAAAAAACGTTGAATAGACAGAAGACCAACTGTACGAGGACACTGCAGAACTGCAGACAACTTGTCAGGATCCATGGAGAACCCTGCAATGGAGATAACATAACCTAGGAAGGTTAGTCTCTAAAGAACACGTGTAACATCAGAACGATGAGCCTCAAGCGTTGGTGAGTGTATGAGGATGTTGTCTAAATACACCACAACACAGTGTTGCAACATATCTAGTAGGACATCATTAATAAATTCCTGGAAAACAGCAGGAGCATTATATAGGCCAAAGGGCATTACAAGATACTCATAATGCCCGCTCCTGGTGTTAAATGCTGTTTTCCATTCGCAGCCCTCCTTGATCCTAACAAGATTGTACGCTCCTCTCAAATCAAGTTTAGAAAAGACCGTAGCTCCCTTGAGGCGGTGAGTTCTGTAATGAGTGGAATAGGGTAAGCATTCTTAATGGTAAGATGATTAAGACCCTATAATCGATGCATGGTCTTAACTCGCCACCCTTTTTCTTCACAAAGAAGAAGCCAGCCCCTGCAAGAGAGCAGGATTTTCAGATTATCCCCCGCAACAGAGCATCAGCAAAATACTGCTTCATAGCACAATTCTCCGCAATAGACAGAGGGTAAACCCGGCCCCGAGGAGGAATGGATCTGGGTTGCAGGTCTATGGCACAATCGTAAGACCGGTGAGGAGGCAACGTAACGGCACGCACCTTGTCAAAAACATCTAGGAACTCTCGGTACTCCTCTGGCAATTGAGATACCGAAGAAGTGCACAAGACTTTAACTGGTTTCCAAAGACAAGTGGAAATACATTGTGGAGACCACGTCAAAATTTCGGACTTGCGCCAGTCGAGACTGGGATTGTGCTTTTGGAGCCAGGGATAACCCAGAACAACTGGAAAATGTGGAGAATTTATCACCTGGAACTGGAGGGGTTCAAAATGGAGAGCCCCTACAGCCATGGATAACGGAGCGGTCTTGTGAGTAACAAGTGTGGGCTGAAGGGGCCTGCCATCAATGGCCTCAATAGCAAGCGTAATGGACCGAGGCAAAACAGGAATGGAGTGCTTTGATACAAAAGCACTGTAAATGAAATACCCCGCAGCACCGGAGTCAACAAGAGCCTGGATGACAATGGAGGAGTCCACCCAGGAAAGGACAACCATGATCAAAGGTTTCTCCTTTAGCGGTTCCGGGGATGAGGATAAACCACCAAAGGTCTGCCCCCGACAGGACCTTAGGTGTGAGTGTCTTTCTGGCCGTGTAGGACAGACTTCAAAAGGTGGCCCTATAACCCACAATAGAGGCAGAGCCCCTCCCTCCTCTCCCCGCGGCGAGACGCATGAATCCCAACTTCATCGACTCAGCAGTACCTGGTGACTCGGGACCAGGAGGCATGGGAGGAGAGGGAGGCATGGGTGGAAATGAACAAGTAGGAGACAACGGAACAGGAAGCTTCCGTAAGTGCTCCTTTAAAGAGGGCCTCTCTCTGAGTCTGATGTCAATTAGGATCAAAAAAGACACCAAAGCCTTGAGATCCTCTGGTAAATCTCTGGCAGCAACTTTGGCTTTAATTGCATCAGAGAGCCCATGAAAGAAGGCGGCAACAAGAGCTTCATTGTTCCAACCTACCTCTGCCGCAAGCGTATGGAACTCAATGGCATACTGAGCAACAGATACCTTGCAGAATGGACATGTGTCATTTAGCAGCAGAGGGGGAGCAAGCTGGAATATCAAATACCCTTCGAAAGGAGGCCACAAATTCAGGGTAATTTGAAATCACAGGTTTATTAGTCTTCCACAAGGGATTAGCCAAGGCAAGAGCTGTGTCAGAGAGTAACGAGATGAGAAATCCCACCTTAGCTCTGTCAGAGGGAAACGCCTGAGGTAACATCTCAAAGTGAATGCTCACCTGGTTCAAAATTAAAAAACCCTCTGCACTGAATAGTATCACCTCCATATCGCTGAGGTAGAGGTGCAGAACCGGACATGCTCCTGGTAGGACTAGGTGCAGCAGCGGAAACAGGAGCAGCCATAACTTGCAGGACACTTTTGTCCAAATGTGCAGTGCGAGTCAGCAGGGTTTGCAGGGCTAGTGTAAATTGATCCAAGCAATGATCCTGTTCATCCATCCTGGAAATGATGGTAAAGGTGCATTATTAGCACCATCAGGATTCATGGCCCTTGCGTAATGTCAGGGTGCCAGGAATCAGAGTCGAGAAGTGCAAAAATAATCACACCTTTATTAATAGCAAAAAATAAAAAAAAGTCCACAAGTCAAATAACAAGCCAGGAGTCAAAGCCAGAGCTGGTAGTCAGACGAGCCAAGTCAGGAGCCAAAGCGAGTAGTCAGACAAGCCAGAATCAGGAACAAGGAGAACAGCAGAGTCAGGAACAAGCCAGGGATCAGGAACCAGGAGGGACATCAGACAGCCAGGAACTGGAACTCTCACAAACAGGTCTGAGACAACGCAAGGGCAAAGCATACTGAACAGAGGCCCTTTAAAAAATAGGTGATGACATTACAATTCTGAGGCTGCAAACTGTCTCACATGGATGATGTACACCAGTCTGGCCATAAAAGGGCATGCAGGAAATGAGCAGCATCACACACTATGCACTAGAGTCAGCAAGAGAGGTGAGTAAAATGGCTGCCAGCAGCACATGGCAAACAAAGCAGGGAAAAAAAACCCTAACACTACTGAATTAAAGTGGGCGAACTGCAATAGGTATGGGATGGGTACCAGGTTGATATATATATATTCGTTATGTTAAACTGTTGTTTGTGTTGGATGGTTGCCTCAGTCTCAATTTTCCATTTATTGAAGGGCCACCTAAGATGTTCTATAGCCTTGATGAGGTGCAAAAAGATAAATGGTAGGTACCTCTGAAAAGTCATATAAGCAGTATCGCTTACACTTCTTTAGAAACTTGTTCAATGTGGGACTCAGTGGATAGCGCTGCTCCCTTTGTCCCTTTTTACCTTCCCCACCCATACTACCTCCTCATCCTATACCTTTCCCCTATCTCTACCCTTAGCCATCACTTCCTCCCCCTTATTGCCATATACATCTCAAAATCTTGGACGATAGATCTAATCCTCCAGGAGAAGACTTAATCTTCACAGAGTTGTGTTAGTCTAAGGGTTACTACTCCATTAGGTACTGGTTACACTGATACACGTGTTTTCCTATTAAGGACGATACTTTAGACAGTTTAGTTTACAGGAGAGCTTATTTAATAATTGCATTTCTGTTTATTGTGTTACATAATCGTAGCAGACCACTATGTGCCAGAATTAAACTAACTATTGTTTTTCCCCTCTAACTTCCTTTCTTCTCCCTCTTTTCACTTCTTCTCATTTTTTTTTAAATAATGTCTTGCCATAAAGACAAGTGGGGCTCACATAATATCATATTTACTACTATTAATGCCAAGGGCCTTAACAGCACAGGTAAGAGATCCATTGCCATCAAAAACGTTAAGAACTTTCATAGTCATACAGTGTTTGTCCAAGAGACTCATTTCCGCAGGGGCAAAGAACCTAAATGGTTCAACACCACATACCCAACAGCATACTTTTCCTCTGGACCAACAAAGAGATGCGGTGTAGGCATATTGATTATACATGTGCGTTTCGATTCATTCCGAATCCAAAATTCGGACGCGGAGATTCGGATCGATTCGAATTTCCGAATTACGGTAGTAACCGAATCTACAGAATAAATCCGAATTAGTTCGGATTTATTCGGTAAATTCGTATGGCCATGGATTACACTAGTATTGTACAGTATATTAGGTTATATCACTCTGCTATGGGTTACACCTAATATACAGTACATAATACTAGTCTAATACACAGCACATCCCACCTAACACATACCGAAATTCCGAATTTCTGAACCGAAACGAACCGATTCCAGCTGAATTTATTCGAATCTGAATAAATCCGAAACAAAACGAATTAATTCAAATTTTTCCGAATTCGAATAGATCCGAACCAAAATTCGAAAAAATTTGAATCGATCTGAACCGAACCCGAAACGAATTTTTCGACCATGCACAAGTCTAATATTGACCACATATCCACCACACTATACCACTTCAAATTACACATATCGAGAGAGATTCTGAGGGCAGATGTCTGGTTTTGGTGGGAACACTTTATGAGCATCCTATCACTCTCATGACAGTGTATGCTCCTAATGCGGCGCAACACCAATTCATAAAAAAAGTATCTAAAAATATACTGGATCAATCAAAGGGACCAGTTTTTGTAGCTCGGGATTTTAACATTCCGTTGGAACCCCACGTCAACACATCAACGGGCATTTCAAGTATACCTAACAGGATTACCCAAAATTTTAAAACCACTCTTTCAGAATTACTACTTCACGATACGTGGAGAACACTGAACCCAAATACTAAAGACTTTACATACTATTCACCTCCAGATAACAAATACTCACACATTGATAATATTCTGACTGAGACAGGGGGGCTTGACATTGTTAATACATGCGATATATGCCCAATAACGTGGTCAGACCATTCTCCGGTCACGTGTGCAATCCAATGGCCGGATGTACCCCCAACTGTGTATATCCTGAGATTGGATGAAACACTTCTAGAAAATCCTCCCATCAAGACGGACATTCAGAAATCCCTTGCAGAATACTTTTCTCTTAACAATCCTGCACATACCTCGAGACCAACCATATGGAAAGCGCATAAGTGTGTTATAAGGGGCGATTTCCTGAAGCATAGGGCTAGAGTGCTCAGGCAATACAGAGAAGTCCACACACAGTTACTACACAGTATCACTAATTTGGAAAGGAAACATAAACAGAATCTTAGTGACGAACATACCAATCACTTACTCCTTAAACCAGAATCGAGCTTAAACATCACTTAGAGGTTGCTTATGGTCAAACAGCAATACTACAAGGGAGGTAATAAGCCAGGCAAACTGCTGGCTAGATCAATACGCAGATCACAACTCAAATCACATATTCACTTCCTAGAGTCAGCAGATGGCTCCAAAATTAAAAGCAATAAACACATAGCTATGGCCTTCCACTCTTACTATGACAAATTATATAACATTTCGAAACCACCAAACACAGAGGGGCAAGCAGCACAGATAACTTTAAGAGAGCAAGCAATAGATGACTACCTATCTAAAGTGGGGTTACCCAAACTAGACAAGGTTGACACGGATACATTGGACACGCCTATCTCACAGGAAGAGTTGATACTGGCAATTAGAGACCTACCTAGTGGAAAAAGCCCCGGCCCGGATGGGTTCACGGTAAAATATTACAAGACGTTCATTACGACCTTGATCCCACAAATGCTACAACTACTCAATGACCTAAGAAACAGCTCAACATTAGTAGATACAATGATTGAAGCACACATTACGATTCTTCTCAAGCCAGGAAAGACACCCACAACCCCAGGAAATTTTAGACCGATATCTTTATTAAACACTGATATAAAGATTCTGGCCAAAATATTAGCAAAAAGGTTAAATAAATACCTTCCTGACCTCATTTCAACTGACCAGGTGGGCTTTGTGTCTGGGAGAGAGGCACGTGATAATACTTCAAAAGTGTTGCAATTACTCAACTTTGCCAGAGTTGAAGGTGTGCCAATGGCCCTCTTCTCGACCGACGCGGAGGAGGCCTTCAACCGTGTCTATTGGCTTTTTCCTTAACGTAACTAAATCAGAGCTTCTTAACATTAGCGCACCCATTAAAAAAATACACTGACTAAAATCTGAATTTAAAATCTCAGTGAACACCAAGCAATAACGATATTTAGATATATACCTTACATCTAGGTTGCAAGATCTATATAAAGACAACTATATAAGAATACGAGAAGAGATAACAAGAGATTTATCATCTCGGAAAAATAACCCTCTCTCGTGGCTAGGAAAAATAGGAGTGATAAAAATGAATATCCTTCCCCGTATTTTGTATATCTTGCAGACCATACCGATTTCCCTCCCGAGAAAATATTTACCTCAATTACAAAAAATACTAGAGCAGTTTGTCTGTTCAGGTACAAAACCAAGGGTCCCTAGGAGAACGATGTGCTTACCGAGGGATAGGTGTGGTTTGGGCTTTCCTGATTTGTCGGCTTATAGACAGGCCATACTGTTGCAGCGTATAGTGGAATGGTCCCAAAATACAACACATAAGGCTTGGGTTAGACTAGATGGGCAAATCTTTAAACTCAATAACATTGGTACATTGGCATGGATTCCATCAATACACCGCCCCAAGATGTTAGACAAATACCAGATAACATCGGAAATACTCAGCGAGTGGGACAAAATAATTGCCACTACTACACATATCTCAACTAGGTCCTCCCCCTTAACACCGATTATAGAGAACCCTGAGTTACCATACTACAAGATGGGAACACGCCCCGGAAAATCTTATCATCTCAAAACAGGTTGCTTGCATAATATTATAGAGAAAATATACACACAACAGCAAATGACTGAAATAAACTGCAATATTTTTTCATCATGTTTGAGGTACAACCAATTAGTACACTACCTGTCACACCATGCACATAAAGATAGACTGGGAAGGGAGCTCACCCCATTCGAACTCTTGTGCATTGTGAATAGGCCACAAAAGTGGTTAATCTTGCTAATATACAAATTAGTGGTTGGGTCGCCCAACAATCCTCTCCCTACATACTCTGAAGTCTGGAATAGGGAACTCAATATAGATACCGAATACGAAGCATGGCTCAAATAATTTTTATTAACAAAACGCTTCTCAGTTTTGGCTAATGTTCAAGATATCCACCTAAAGCTGTTAAGTAGATGGTATCTCACCCCAGAGAGACTCCATAGGCTCTACCCTTTTGGCCAGTCCTCTTTGTTGGAGGGGGTGTGGGGAGACTGGATCGTTATTACACATTTGATGGTCCTTTTCAAGGATCATGGGTTTCTGGTCTGCGGTGATAGCGCAAGCGTCGGAGAGGTCACATGTGACCATACCTTGCACACCTGATACAGCAAAAAAACTAATTACAAAAAATGGAAAACGATAAACATACCAACCTTGGAGGAATGTCAGGCATCGGTAGATGACCTACTAGTATTAGTGAGGCTGCACTGATCCAATCAGCCAATAGGATTGAGCTTGCATTCTATTGGCTATTCCAATCATTGATTGGATCAGCCAATAGGATGAAAGCTCAATCCTATTGGCTGATTGCAACAGCCAATAGGATTTTTTCCCCTTTAATTCCTATTGGCTGATAGAATTCTGTAAGCAAATCGGAATGTAAGGGAAACTTCATTCGTCGTTGACCATCGGAAGAAGAGGATGCCCGCTTGGATGAAGACTTCGGCCCGCTTGGATAAAGACTTCTGCCGGCTTCGCTGAGGACTTCTGCTGCTTGGATGAGGATGGATGTCTAGTCTTTGAAAACTTTAAGTGGATCGTCAGTGGTTAGTGTTAGTTTTTTTTTAAGGGTTTATTGGGTGGGTTTTTAATTTTAGGTTAGGAACTTTGGGCAGTAAAAGAGCTAAATGCCCTTTTAAGGGCAATGCCCATACAAATGCCATTTTCAGGGCAATGGGAGCTTAGGTTTTTTAGATAGGGTTTTATTTGGGGGGGTTGGTTGGCTGGGTGGTGGGTTTTACTGTTGGGGGTGTTTGTATTTTATTTTTACAGGTAAAAGAGCTGATTTCTTTGGGGCAATGCCCCACAAAAGGCCCTTTTAAGGGCCATTGGTAGTTTAGTGTAGGCTAGGGTTTATTTTATTTTGGGGGGGTCTTTTTTATATTTTGATAGGGATCTTATATTAGGTGTAATTCTTTTTTATTTTTGATACTGTGTTTTTTTTTGTAACTTTGTGTTTTTTATTTTTTGTAACTTAGTTGCTATTTTTTATAATTTAGTAATTTTTAGATTTAAATAACTTGAGTAGGGTTAGGTTTTTAAATATGTAATATAGTTAATTGTTAGTTTAATGTAGTTTTAGTATAATAGTTAGGGTAGGTTAATTAATAGTTTAATATAGTTTAATGTAATTTTAGTATAATAGTTAGGGTAGGTTAATTAATAGTATAATATAGTTTAATGTAATTGTAGGATAATAGTTAGGGTAGGTTAATTAATAGTTTAATATAGTTTATTTTAATTCAAAAGGTAAGTTTTAATTTATTATAAGATAGGGATGAGTTAATATTTAATGTAAAGTTAGCGGGTTGTTAGGTTTAGGGGTTAATAGCTTAATTTCATTTATGGCGATGTGGGGGCTGGCGGTTTATGGGGTTAATAGGTTTCGTTAGTGGTAGTGATGTGGGAGGCCAGGGGTTTAGGGGTTAATAATTTTATTACAGTTGCGGCGGGTTCCGGGAGCGGCGGGATAGGGGTTAATAAATTTATTTAGTTGCGGCGGGGTCCGGGAGTGGCGGGATAGTGGTAAATACTTTTAGTTAGTTGCGGGGGGGGGGCTCTGGGAGCGGTGGGATAGGGGTTAATATATTTATTTAGTTGTGGCGGGGTCTGGGAACAGCGGAATAGGGGTTAATAACATATATGTAGGTGTCGGCGATGTTGGGGGTGGCCGATTAGGGGTGTTTAGACTCGGGGGTTATGTTAGAGTGTTAGGTGTCAACGTAATTTGTTTTCTACCATAAAAATCAATGGGATATCTAGCAGCATCGAACATAAGCTTTCGCTGCTTTCAGACTCCCATTGATTCCTATGGAATCCACGGCCTCCAGGGTGGCAGATTGAAAACAGGTACGCTGGGCCAGAATAGTGGTGAGCGTACCTGTTAGAAATTTGATAACTTACAAAAGTTGTCAGATAGTGCCGAATTTGTATTCGGAACATCTGTAATGACATAAGCATCGATATGTGCCGGATTGAGACGGGGGGATCGTATGTTATGTCACAAATTTCAACTTTTGAAGGTCTGTAGACTTTGATAACTAGGTCGAATCAGGCTCGCCACAAATACGCTGTGGAATTCCAGCGTATTTGCAGTTGATGGCTTGATAAATATCCCTCTTAGAAATTAGAGATAGAAATGAACCTGTATAGCGGATATATATCCCTCCAAAGCAAATAAAATAGTAGTAAGCACAATCTACTTGTTTTCGACCAAACTGCCTTTATCAAGATGCTTACTAACACTAACAATAGCCTTTTTATAGGGAACACCCTGTGGGTAAGGGAATGTTGATTGGTGGAAACTATTATCCTATTAGACTAGAGTGGGAGTTGCAACAGTAAACCCTAAAGGGGTTGTTTAAAAGATACTGTTTAAACTGTGGTATATTTATACCCAGTAAAAACATATTATAATAAATTGACATAAAGACTTTAAAATTCTAAAATAGGAATGTATCTACAGTACTCGAAATGGATATAACAATTTATATTTCATATATTAAATATGTAATACATGTTTAACAAATAGTTATCCCAAATATATATAGCATAGTAAATAGATTAGAGCCGATTATAGAACAGAAGATAAACCATTAAATAAGCAGGGCGAATTTATTTAAATATCTATAAAGGAACTAGAAACATATTATTGTACCTTATAAAAGATATTATATCAATCTTGGGATTAAAAAAAACATAAAAACTGTATATAGGATATTAATATACATAACAAAAATAATAATAATAATAAATGAAAAAATAATAGAAAAAATAAAAGGATAATAGGCTAAGGATCCAATCTCTGGTTAATTTTTTAAAAGTGCCCCAAATGCCCTCAAAATAGAGGGCATTATAGTTTTTAATTTAAAAAATGTATTTTTTTTAATTAAAAACAACTGTACTAGGCAGTATTTTGTGGATAAAGTTGGCGGGAGTGTGGTGTTAGAAAAAAAACGGCACTGAAAAGTGTCTTTACATTGCGGTCTATGGGGACTGTGTGTTCCCTGTAAATATATATGTACAGTATATGCTTATATACATATGTATTTATGTGTTAATAAGTGTATATACACATACTAACACATAAATAGATAGGTATATATTCATATACATATATATTTAAAAATATGCGGCCATCACTGCACTACTTACTCCCTTCGCTGCACGAGGTTCTGATGCCGTCTCTGCCGGCATCAGAACAAGGCTCACATTGGAACCTATGGAAGCACACTCTTGTGAGCTCAATGCTTCCCAGCATGAGCTGGTATTACACTAATATTGTGTTCTTGAAAGATATATTTAACGATCTACTTGTAACCTGGCCCTTAATTTTTTCTTTATCGGCAGGTAGTTTATACTATATCAAGACAATCTAAAAATCTTGTAATTATCCTTTTAAATCTTATTTAAATACATAGGGCTCCATGTACGAAGCAGCAAAAGCTGCTCTGGAGCCTTTGCGGGGCAGGTTTGCATATGCGAGCCTGCTTCCCGCAATGTAAGAAGCAGCGGTCATTAGACCGCTGCTTCCTACACCCTACACCACCTCTTAGGTGGTGAAGCAAAATCACAGAGAGCACGCTCGCTCTCGGTGATTGACAGCCCCTTCAGTAGCGTGATTGGTCGCGCGATTTAAGGGGCGGGCATTACACACTCCGATGAGTGTGTAATGATACATACGGGCAAGCGGATCAACAGATCTGCTGCCCGTGTGTAGCGGAGGCGGGCGGACAGCTTTGCGAGTTAAGAAGCTGTCCGTCCGCCGTTTAGTACATGGCGCCCATAGTTCTGTTCAAGAACTCTAGCACATTAGAACATTTTATTTTTGTGCTTATTATTTGGCAAACTTTAAGAGTCATATTGGAGATTTAAGGGGGCTAAGGATAAGATCCATAACATTTTAAATAGTTAAATATGTATTGGGATTGCTGCTGGTGAAAATCTATCACATGTGTGATATGGTAAACTTAAAACTTTCACTTACGGCTAGATTTAGAGTTTTGTCAGTAACGACCCGCGTAGCTAACGCTGGCTTTTTTCTGGCCGCACCTTTAAAATAACTCTGGTATTGAGAGTCCACAGAATGGCTGCATTAGGCTCCAAAAAAGGAGCGTAGAGCATATTTAACGCCACTGCAACTCTCGATACCAGAGTTGCTTACGGACACGGCCAGCCTCAAAAACGTGCACGATTCCCCCA
Source organism: Bombina bombina (assembly GCF_027579735.1). Classification (NCBI taxonomy): domain Eukaryota; kingdom Metazoa; phylum Chordata; class Amphibia; order Anura; family Bombinatoridae; genus Bombina; species Bombina bombina. The sequence goes on along the minus strand of NC_069501.1, from coordinate 1,193,386,873 downwards.
TAGGAAACAATGGGGCTGTTTGAGCTGAAAAAAAACCTAACACCTGCAAAAAAGCCGCGTTCAGCTCCTAACGCAGCCCAATTGTTTGCTATGGGGAAACACTTCCTACGTCTGCACCTAACACTCTAACATGTACCCCGAGTCTAAACACCCCTAACCTTACACTTATTAACCCCTATTCTGCCGCCCCCGCTATTGCTGACCCCTGTATATTATTTTTAACCCCTAATCTGCCGCTCCGTAAACCGCCGCTACTTACATTATCCCTATGTACTCCTAATCTGCTGCCCCTAACACCGACGACCCCTATATTATATTTATTAACCCCTAATCTGCCCCCCACAGCGTCGCCTCCACCTGCCTACACTTATTAACCCCTAATCTGCCGACCGGACCGCACCGCTATTATTATAAAGTTATTAACCCCTAATCCGCCTCACTAATCCTATAATAAATAGTATTAACCCCTAATCTGCCCTCCCTAACATCGCCGACACCTAACTTCAATTATTAACCCCTAATCTGCCGACTGGAACTCACCGCTATTCTAATAAATGTATTAACCCCTAAAGCTAAGTCTAACCCTAACGCTAACACCCCCCTAAATTAAATATAATTTTAATCTAACGAAATCAATTAACTCTTATTAAATAAATTATTCCTATTTAAAGCTAAATACTTACCTGTAAAATAAATCCTAATATAGCTACAATATAAATTATAATTATATTATAGCTATTTTAGGATTAATATTTATTTTACAGGTAACTTTGTATTTATTTTAACCAGGTACAATAGCTATTAAATAGTTAAGAACTATTTAATAGTTACCTAGTTAAAATAATTACAAATTTACCTGTAAAATAAATCCTAACCTAAGTTACAATTAAACCTAACACTACACTATCAATAAATAAATTAAATACAATTCCTACATATAACTACAATGAAATAAACTAACTAAAGTACAAAAAATAAAAAAGAACTAAGTTACAAAAAATAAAAAAAATATTAACAAACATAAGAAAAATATTACAACAATTTTAAACTAATTACACCTACTCTAAGCCCCCTAATAAAATAACAAAGCCCCCAAAATAAAAAAATGCCCTACCCTATTCTAAATTACTAAAGTTCAAAGCTCTTTTACCTTACCAGCCCTGAACAGGGCCCTTTGCGGGGCATGCCCCAAGAAATTCAGCTCTTTTGCCTGTAAAAAAAAACATACAATACCCCCCCCAACATTACAACCCACCACCCACATACCCCTAATCTAACCCAAACCCCCCTTAAATAAACCTAACACTAAGCCCCTGAAGATCTTCCTACCTTATCTTCACCATACCAGGTTCACCGATCGATCCAAAAGAGCTCCTCCGATGTCCTGATCCAAGCCCAAGTGGGGGGCTGAAGAGGTCCATGATCCGGCTGAAGTCTTCATCCAAGCGGGAGCTGAAGAGGTCCATGATCCGGATGAAGTCTTCTATCAACGGCATCTTCAATCTTCTTTCTTCGGGAGCCATCATCTTCCATCCGACGCGGAACATCCTTTTCTCCTGACGCCTACTAGCCAAATGACGGTTCCTTTAAATGACGTCATCCAAGATGGCGTCCCTCGAATTCCGATTGGCTGATAGGATTCTATCAGCCAATCAGAATTAAGGTAGGAATATTCTGATTGGCTGATGGAATCAGCCAATCAGAATCGAGTTCAATCCGATTGGCTGATCAAATCAGCCAATCAGATTGAGCTCGCATTCTATTGGCTGATTGGAACAGCCAATAGAATGCAAGCTCAATCTGATTGGCTGATTCCATCAGCCAATCAGAATATTCCTACCTTAATTCCGATTGGCTGATAGAATCCTATCAGCCAATCGGAATTCGAGGGACGCCATCTTGGATGACGTCATTTAAAGGAACCATCATTCGTCGTTCAGTCGTCGGCCAGGATGGATGTTCCGCGTCGGAGGTCTTCAGGATGCTGCCGCTCCGCTCCGGATGGATGACGATAGAAGATGCCTCTTGGATGAAGACTTCAATCGGATGGAAGACCTCTTCTGCCCCGCTTGGATGAAGACTTCTACCGGATGGAGGACCTCTTCAGCTCCCGCTTGGATGAAGACTTCGGCCGGATCATGGACCTCTTCAGCCCCCCGCTTGGGCTTGGATCAGGACATCGGAGGAGCTTTTGTGGATCGATCGGTGAACCTGGTATGGTGAAGATAAGGTAGGAAGATCTTCAGGGGCTTAGTGTTAGGTTTATTTAAGGGGGGTTTGGGTTAGATTAGGGGTATGTGGGTGGTGGGTTGTAATGTTGTGGGGGGGTATTGTATGTTTTTTTTTAAAGGCTAAAAAGCTGAACTTCTTGGGGCATGCCCCGCAAAGGGCCCTGTTCAGGGCTGGTAAGGTAAAAGAGCTTTGAACTTTAGTAATTTAGAATAGGGTAGGGCATTTTTTTATTTTGGGGGGCTTTGTTATTTTATTAGGGGGCTTAGAGTAGGTGTAATTAGTTTAAAATTGTTGTAATATTTTTCTTATGTTTGTAAATATTTTTTTATTTTTTGTAACTTAGTTAGTTTATTTCATTGTATTTATTTGTAGGAATTGTATTTAATTTATTTATTGATAGTGTAGTGTTAGGTTTAATTGTAGGTAATTGTAGGTATTTTATTTAATTTATTGATAGCGTAGTGTTAGGTTTAATTGTAACTTAGGTTAGGATTTATTTTACAGGTAATTTTGTAATTATTTTAACTAGGTAGCTATTAAATAGTTCTTAACTATTTAATAGCTATTGTACCTGGTTAAAATAAATACAAAGTTACCTGTAAAATAAATATAAATCCTAAAATAGCTATAATATAATTATAATTTATATTGTAGCTATATTAGGATTTATTTTACAGGTAAGTATTTAGCTTTAAATAGGAATAATTTATTTAATAAGAGTTAATTAATTTAGTTAGATTTAAATTATATTTCAGTTAGGGGGGTGTTAGTGTTAGGGTTAGACTTAGCTTTAGGGGTTAATGCATTTATTAGAATAGCGGTGAGCTCCGGTCGGCAGATTAGGGGTTAATGTTTGAAGTTAGGTGTCGGCGATGTTAGGGAGGGCAGATTAGGGGTTAATACTATTTATTATAGGGTTAGTGAGGCGGATTAGGGGTTAATAACTTTATTATAATAGCGGTGCGGTCCGGTCGGCAGATTAGGGGTTAATAAGTGTAGGCAGGTGGAGGCGACGTTGTGGGGGGCAGATTAGGGGTTAATAAATATAATATAGGGGTCGGCGGTGTTAGGGGCAGCAGATTAGGGGTACATAGCTATAATGTAGGTGGCGGCGCTTTGCGGTCGGCAGATTAGGGGTTAATTATTGTAGGTAGCTGGCGGCGACGTTGTGGGGGGCAGGTTAGGGGTTAATAAATATAATACAGGGTTCGGCGGTGTTAGGGGCAGCAGATTAGGGGTACATAAGTATAACGGCAGATTAGGGGTTAAAAAAATGTAATCGAGTGGGGGGACCTCGGTTTAGGGGTACATAGGTAGTTTATGGGTGTTAGTGTACTTTAGAGCACAGTAGTTAAGAGCTTTATGAACCGGCGTTAGCCCAGAAAGCTCTTAACTCCTGACTTTTTTCTGCGGCTGGAGTTTTGTCGTTGAAAAGATAGGATACGCAAATGACGTAAGGGGATCTGCGGTATGGAAAAGTCGCGGCTGAAAAGTGAGCGTTAGACCCTTTTTTGAGTGACTCCAAATACCGGCGGTAGCCTAAAACCAGCGTTAGGAGCCTCTAACGCTGGTTTTCACGGCTACCGCCAAACTCCAAATCTAGGCCTTAATTTCTATATGGAATGTTAATATTTAAATGTTATATATATATATATATATATATATATATATATATATATATATATATATATGGCAGTTTATATTGCTTAAAGAGATACTAAATCTAAATCTTTTCTTTAAGGTAGAGCATGCAATTTTATACAATTTTCTACTTTACTCCTATTATCAATTTTTTCCGTTCTCTTGCTATCATTATTTAAAAAGCAGGAATGTAAACCTTAGGAGCCCAGAACCTGGGTTACACTTACTTAATGGTTTTGCTGAATGTAGTCACCAATAAGCAAGTGCTATCCTGGGTGCTGAACATAAAATGGGCAGGCTTCGAAGCTTTACATTCCTGCTTTTTTAAATAAAGATAGCAAGAGAACAAAGAAAATTTGATAATAGGAGTAAATTAGAAAGTTGCTTAAAATTGCATGCTCTATCTGAATCATGAAACAAATTGGGTTTAGTATCCTTTTAAGATTAAAATATTCTAAAATCCAGATATTCAATTATAATGTATTTCAAGTTTTCAGATTTCTTAGAGTCAGTCTTTTCACATTGTAATTTAATTACCTTTAACCAATGTACTGATAAATTGGATGTTCAAAATTAATTAAAATTGTTTGCTGGAATGCATTTTACAGAAAGATTGTTTTTATGCATGATATGAACCGATGTCTAACGTAACATCCTTTAGCCCAAAATAGATGAATTGTGCATAATAATTTGCTCTGTTCTTTAATTTTTTTTCCACCCCTTGGTTCATTGTTTACTTGTGTTATTTGAAAGAAAGTAGAAAACTATCAATATTCTGAATGGCTTTTCATGAACTATATTTCTACACAGAACTTTACTTACTTTTATATATACACACATCAAAATACATTGCAAAGTACAGTTATACTCATATTAACACTTTGATTTTTTTTTTTTTTTTTAAATATTGCACAAAAAAGTTATAAGGGCTCAAAGTTGTAGCAGGCAAATGTCTATAACATTGAGACACATATATACATTGCTAAATATGTATTTATATATACAGCATATATATATATATATATATATATATATATATATACAGTATATATATATATATATATATATATATATATAGATAGATAGATAGATAGATAGATAGATAGATAGATAGATAGATAGATAGATAGATAGATAGATAGATAGATAGATAGATATATGTGTACATATATATTAGTGTATTTATATGTGTATATATGTATTTACAGTCATTTATACACATAACATTAATATATAGGTGCAGATATATAGGCATATTTATATATATATATATATATATATATATATATATATATATATATATGTGTGTGCATTATATCCCTTTGCCATTAAGTAGATGAAAACGAGATAAAACCTATTTATGCAATATTTATATTTAATAAAGATTTAGAGACTATGTATTTACTGTAAATATTTCCCATTTACTAATACGAATATGCTATGTTGTTTGTGCAATTTTTTTTCCCAACAATTTTCTTTTTCTTCATTGACTTCTATGAGGAAAGCAGAAATGCGATAATTGATTAAATAAAGGCAAATACTGGATACCTAATCTTAACAAATTTCTGCTTTGGAGGGCAAGTTAACAAATCACAATTGGCTAGATTACAAGTGTTGCGGTACGGCTTTAAAACACTGAAAAAATGGCCATTCCAGCATAATAGCCAGGAATGCATATTACGAGTCGTGTCGATATAGCTGTAACGCAAGCATTTTTATTTTTATTTAATATTTTTGTTAAGGAAATGCATTGAAATACACATCATAGAATCATTTTGCACAAAGGTGTGCGAATGGACAAGTATGAAATAACAATAGCAAAACTTAGGTGCACAGTGAACAATGCTGCATTAGTGGGAGTGTACAAGTCCGAGACTACCCATATCTAACAATAAGCAAAGTAATATGTTTGAACTCTTTTGTGTTCCTCTTTTTATCTTAACAAGGTTTGAAAATAGAATATATAAACAATAAACAATAGTTCATGTTTTTTGTACAATTCTCTTTTTGAACTTAAGCAGCATGACAGGGAACATTCTGCTGCTTTCAATCTAAGTTAAGAGTGTACTCAGTTCTCTTAAAGGACAAGGTGAAGGTAAAGGTGAAAGCCTTCTAGGATTTGTAGTGAGCATTCGGTGGGATGACTTGTGGGGAGACAGAGAGGGGGAGGGGGAGGGAAAAGAGAAGAGAAAAAAAGAAAGGAGGGAAACTGTGATAGGGAAGGTCAAGGGGGGAGTGTACAACTGATAGGGATTGTTCTAGGGATAGAGAGGAACGGGCCTTATGAAAGAGATAGCAATCTTGTCTCACCAATGGCACCCCAGGGCTCCCAAATCAGAAAATGAAGATCGTGTTGTAATTTAGCGGAGTAAACATAACTTTCCATTGATCTAAGATATATGATCAGGTTTACTAGGCTCAGCCAGCTCGGTGGATTAGGTTTCTTCCAGTTCCTGGCAATTAGGAGTTTTGCCATCATTAAAATTGAAATCATTAGGCATCTCTGGGGCAAAGACATTTTTCTATGGTTAATATAAAGGAGTGCGGTATCGGGGGGCAGATCTCCGACCAGGTGGATAAGTTGGCAGAGGGTGAGTAACTAAGACCAGAAGGGTTTGATGGCCAGACAGGCCCACCAGGTATGCTGTGAGTCTCCTAACTGTGAGCAACCCCACCAGCATGAAGAAGAACAGGAAGGGAACATCTTACTGAGTTTGGATGGTACATAGTGCTATCTGGTGAGAAGTTTGAAGTAAAGCTCAGAAAGGGATGTACAATTAATCTATTGTTTCATATGAACTATCGCTATGCTCCAAATGTTTTCCGGGAAGGTGAGATCCCATTCTTTCTCCTAAGCTTGAATGTGTTGAGTTTTAGCTAAGTTTTGAGAGTTTAAAAGGTATTGGTAGTGATGAGACAAAGGAGACATAAGCTGGGTATTTGTTTGGATTCTAGTCTCCCAACAGGAAAGGGGTATCGGGGGAGAACTCATAAATCCCCAAGACTGCATGAGTAAGCTGAGCTTTAGAAGGTCGAAGTGACATGTGAGTGGGGCAGAAGTGTTTTCTATGAAACCTGTGAGGGTCATGGGTTCTTCATCTTCGAAAAGATCCGAAGGGAAGACAGCGCACCTCTGACTCAAAGTAAACAGTTTTATTGTCACAAATAGCACACACTATTAATGCAACTTACTAGAGCAATAATTAAAACAAGCCTTCAGTATGAATGAAGTTAAAATCCAGCATGGCAAAGTCCACAGTGATAGGAGGGAGCAGATTGAAAATGCCCGGCTGTTCTTCTCAAAGTGTGATGAAACAGCATACGTCACTGGGGGTCCTTCCAACTCCAGCTACGGACCCACAGGATGACCAAAAAAGCTCAACGTGTTTCGCCGGTGACAACCCGGCTTTCTCACTCTTGAGAAAGCCGTGTTGGATAAAAGCTATCTTTATGCTGTTTTTAGTAAGTATCTAAGTAAGAGGCTCTGTTTAGTTGGTGACTTCAGTCCTTGGGTATTAAGGGTAGCAAATTTGAGTGATTACATAGTTGATAAGCAGGGGTTGGGGGACTAGGGGGAGAGGGATAGGGGGAAAAGAGAGAAGAAAGAAAAAAAAAGAAAGGAGGAGAGAGAGGGAAGTGAGGGATGTTAAAGGAAAGAGAGAAACAAGGGAGAGTGGAGTTTGGAGAAGTAGTCCCACCAAGTAAGTTGTAATGGGAGGTAAAAAATGTTTGTTGTTTAGCTGTAATTTTCCTTTCAATCATTTACTGTACCCACACATATTATATACTGTTTTTCTCAACATTAAATGGACTTTCTAAAGATACCATTATTTTCATCATATCTTATAATTTACTATAAAAAAATATATAAAATATGAGGAAAAAATTTAAAAAAACACACTTTTTCTTACTTTAACCCCCAAAATCTGTTACACATCTACAACCACCAAAAAAACCTATTCAAAATAGTTTCTAAATTTTGTCTCGAGTTTAGAAATACCCAATGTTTACATGTTCTTTGCTTTTTTTTACAAGTTATAGGGCAAAAAATACAAGTAGCACTTTGCTTTTTCCAAACCACTTTTTTCAAAATTAGCGGTAGCTACATTGGAACACTGATATCTCTCAGGAAACCCTGAATATCCCTTGACATGTATATATTTTTAATTAGAAGACATCCCAAAGTATTGATCTAGATCCATTTTGGTATATTTCATGCCACCATTTCACCGCCAAATGCAATCAAATAAAAGAAATTGTTGACCTTTTCACAAATTTTTTCACAAACTTTAGGTTTCTCGCTGAATTTATTTACAAACAACTTATGCAATTATGGCATAAATGGTTGTAAATACTTCTCTAGGATCCCCTTTGTTCAGAAATAGCAGACATATATGGCTTTTGCGTTGCTTTTTGGTAATTAGAGGGCAGCTAAATGCCGCTGCACACCACATGTATATTATGCCCAGCAGTGAAGGGCTTAATTAGGGAGCTTGTAGGGAGCTTTTAGGTTTAATTTTAGCTTTAGTGTAGTGTAGTAGATAACCCAAATTATTGATCTAGGCCCATTTTGGTATATTTCATGCCATCATTTCACCGCCAAATACGATCAAATAAAAAAAAACTGTTACATTTTTCACAATTTTAGAGTTCTCATTGAAATTATTTACAAACAGCTTGTGCAATTATGGCACAAATGGTTTTAAATGCTTCTCTAGGATCCCCTTTGTTCAGAAATAGCAGACATATATGGCTTTTTGGTAATAATAAGGCCGTTAAATGCTGCTGCGCACCACACTTGTAATATGCCCAGCAGTTAAGGGGTTAATTAGATAGCTTGTAGGGTTAATTTTTAGCTTTAGCATCAGCATCCCACCTGACACATCCCAACCCCTGATCCCGCCTGACCCCCCCTCAAACAGCTCTCTTCCCTCCCCCACCTCACAATTGTCACCGCCATCTTAAGTACTGGCAGAAAGTCTGCCAGTACTGAAATAAAAAGCATTTTATTTTTTTTATTATTTTTTTTTCTTCATACAGTCTGCAGTGATGGATCCCCTCTTACCCCACAACCTCCCTGATCCCCCCATACATCTCTCTAACCCTCCCCTGGACCCCCCTCTACCTATTTGCCACCATCTTGGGTACTGGCAGCTGTCTGCCAGTACCCAATTTGCCCCAAAAATTGTTTTGTTTTTTACTTTTTTATATAAAACATTTATTTTCTGTAGTGTAGATGGCCCCCCTCAACAATCTACATCCCTCCCCCTCCCAGATCCCTTACTAAACAACAAAGATCCCCCTCTGCATCTGCATCAGCCTTTTTTTATACTGTAATCCATATTGCGCATGCGCGCGCACACGCCGCCGACGCCCCCCTCGCCGCAACCGCCCACAATGCGAGATCGGATACTGAGTTATTACAAAATATTACAGAGCCTAACATCATCACGGAAGCGGCTCCCACCCACCAACATGAACGAATGTTTTAGCGTCAATGGCCGATGCAGAGAGGGCTACAGAGTAGCCCTTTCTGCATCGGTGGGTAAAATAGGGGATTGCAGTGATGTCTCAATATTGAGGCATCACTACAATCCCTTGGAAGCAGCTCGAAGCAATCATGATCGCTTCCAGCACTTCAAAATACAGAGGACGTACCAAGTACGTCAATTGTCATTAAGGGAAGTTTTTGCTATGACGTACCTGGTACGTCCTCTGTCATTAAGGGGTTAAAACATAAGAATGTAACAAATTGAAGCTTAGGAACCATTTGACCCATTAAATAATTGTCTGTGGAGAGGCGGCAGCATAGTCTACTGAGAAGACTCCTGCCTGAATTGGGGGAAGGGGGGAGAAGGCCTTAGAACAAAGGTGAGTGTCTCTAAGTGTTGATAGTCCGGTAGATGATCTAGATATCAGGAACTGTCTATCCCTGATTGAAGCTGGGGGGGGGAGGAGGGGAGGGGAATAGGAGATAGGAGGGAGATAGTGGGATGTAGGATAGGGAGGGTGGGGAAAAAAGGAGGGGGGATGGATGCTAAGACCTTTATGTGGGTTGATATGTAGAACAGATGTTAACTAAATACAACAAAGACATTAACAATAAGGTACATAAGTGGTCTGGATGACGGAAGCAGGAAGTCTATGGAATCCCTTCAGGGGTGACTCAAGGCTTTTGTGAAGTGGTTGGATGTCATCTGGTTGTTGTGTAAATTAATAAACTACCCAGAAGAGGGTCATTTCACTTCTTGAGCAGAAGATAAGGATAAAGATGGAATGACAGATGTGGTCTTGGATGTTTTGCCCTTAGGGCAGGTTGCTGCCAGGAGGGGGCATCAACTCATAGAGGAATGGAGGATTCTGAACTTGAAGGAATAGTGGTCTTTTTTGAAGGTAGAAGATCCCATTTGATGAGGAGGTCTTTCGCTTGATCCGGGGAAAAAGTAATGAACTGGAGATCATCTTTTGTGAAGAACAATCTGACCGGGAAATCCCAGTGATATTTGATCCCTTTGTCTCTTAGGATTCTGAAATAATCTTGGTAAGCTTTCCAGAGTTGAAGGGTGTGCAGAGAAAGATCCGGGAATATTTGAACTGAGTCAAATTAGCTTGATGGTAGGGCTGCAGATTCTTTGGCAACACTATCTCCAGGATTCCCCTTAGCCTAATGTTGTTAGCCTCCTGGTCGGTTAGTTTTATTTCCATCGATGTAAGCTGTTCAGCTAGGGATTGTGAGTAGGAGAGCAAATTGGACTGGTCCACTATAATGTCCTCTTGTTTACGCTCAAAGGTATCGGTGCACTTGCCTATGGAGGCTATGTACCTTTTCAAGTCGGAGCAGGATTTATCAAAGCACTTGCAGAGGGAATCATGATGAGATTCTAGGACTGCCTTTATGGTATCTACTAGGTTATTGTTAGCACCAGATAGGTCCACTATGTTCAAAGGAGTATCCAAGGCTAATTTTAAGTGTTCAGTGTCCATCTCATGGGAGCTCTCTGAAAGCTTGTCATCTGATCTACCACTCATTGAGACTTGGGAGCATCGAAAGTTATCCCTCACCGTTCTTTTAGGAGTTCTGCAACCCTTCAATTTCTTTTAGGGCTTGAGCCATGTTAGAGAGAGTGAGGTCACTGAACTGAGTTAGGGCAAAACACAAAGTTCTGTATGGTTTGTCAGGTTCGAGTAGAAAGAAAAAAAGGTATGTCCTTTGTTGGCTTGCTTGATACTCAGTATTGTGCTCAGGCGAAGACTATGGAGATCAGCCCATAATTTTATGTAACTAACATGGTGTTGTCATAGGGCCTAAGGACTACAAGTACACACTTCTCCCCGGGGAGGATGATCACAGAACAGGGGATATGGGATATGACCCGCTGTCACAATGGACAGCGGGAAAAGGAAGGGCAGAGCGTGTCACTGATTGCTGAGAAGTGCTGACTTGTTATACCAACTGCAGAGTATAAAATATTTGAGAAATTGCATTTTCGGGTTTATTTGTGTATCTGAAGTAGCTGGTTTTGTGCTTTGAAACCACAGCCTATTACAATGGGTTGAGCTTCAGGTAATATCAGATCTCATTATGTTATCACTTTCATGTACACATACTTGCTTCCTTATCTTATATTTGTCTGGAACACCGAAGCTCAATACATAGAGAGAACAATGGAAAATTATAATTTTATTACTTAACTATCATGCCCCCACTGAGGGTTTAATCTCTTCTGCTGGCTGTGTTTACTTAGGCTTGTCAATAGCATATACGCAAGTATCAAAACTTTCAGTATAGGTTGGGAAACCACAACCTAAATCAGCTATTTCAAATGCTGAAATATGAGTAAAGGAGCTACTTGCAACCAATTTAATACACTCTAGCAGGTAAAAAAGATCTTTGGGAATAATTTAAAGGGGAGAAAGTTTTTGGGTGAACTGTCCCTTTAAGCAATAGTTTCCCCTGGGAAATTGATGATCTGCAGGATGGATAGATTACAGACTAAATGCTTAAGTAAGGTGTCTGCAGATGGTAAGAGAGTTCAGTATTTAGCCAGGGTATACAGCTAGGAAATTTATACAAAGCGTAATAGAGTCATGTTCAGCAGAGACTGATTGAACAACCACCAGATGTAAAAGTTAAATTAAATAATACCCCTGTCGGCTGTATTATGTGGACTTGCAGAGAATGCATGTCTCTAAGCAGAGATCAGGGATTTAGCCAGACTAGGGGTTATAGTTGGGTCTTACAGCAGATTCTCAGCTATATGGAGTGAGGGTGCCTCTATGGTTCTCAGGCCAAAATAATGATACAGCAAGATGGCGTTTTTATGAGCCTTTTGGATGAGCTTTTATACTAAAGTGCACCACATGTGGGGCAACTCATGGGGTGGTTAGGCAGGACTTATCCCTACTGATGCGTGGTTCAATTTTCAGCTTTAAAGAGCCAATAGTATTTCAGTAGCTCTCATCCTATTGGATGTTTTGAACAGCCAATAAGATTTCAAAAGATAAAAAATAGAGAGGGGAATGAATCAAAGGTGGGTAACCATTGAACGTTACCAAATAATATGAAACTGAGAACTAGTCTCTATAGAGAGAGAGTACACTCGATAGCTCGGAAAAGGCTTATGATTACTTAGGTGTATGACTCGTAAAGCAGTACAAGTAGTAATGAAACCCAGTAGAGAATTCCCCTTCCTCTCACGGGGTGTGTATAAGGAGGATGCTACTTTAAAACATGTGCCCCTTGAACATAAAGTTTCAGTATATTAACACAATTTTCACCCAGGCACATACCTCGCAAACCTCAGATACCACAGAGTACCCTCCCGGAGTGGTGTGTGTGAAACGCTCTGTCCTCGGCAGTCACAATGCTGTGCGATCCTGCTTCCTGAAATGGGTAGTGTTTGAGGGGCCGCCTCCTATCGCGGCGCAGTCGTATCTCCTTGCTCTTGCTGCTAACGGATTTGTAAAAAGCCCCTGCAGTCACGCATATGCACCAAAACAGTGCTCACTCTATGGCAAAGTGAAGTACATATACAAACAGGAAGAGAGGAGCACAAATGGTGATGCGGTTACACAGTTATTTATTCATAACTATTGCGCAATTGCACAAAAAGGGATAATAACCCCGGGGTAAAATACAGAAGGTTCCTGAGCTGTCTGACAAACAGGCTGATGCGTTTTTGTGCTCCTCTCTTCCTGTTTGTATATAAAGATTTCAGAAGCTCTCTTCCTATAGTCTGATTTGAATTTAAAGAATAAAATCAGCCAATAGGAATGCAAGGTACACCATTTTGAAACGGCTACCTTGCATTCAACTTCAGTGTACGGTGGTGACCTATGAAGAGGACGCTAGATGGAATCAGCTTCCAAGATAGGTCCGCTCCGCGCCACCGGGATGAAGATAGAAGACGTTCCTGAGATGGAGGAAGGTGTCGCCGCCTGTATGAAGACTTCTCGCCACCTGGATGAAGATGGATGTCCGGACTTCAGGCACCATGGGGGGTAGTTATCAAGCCGTCAACCTCAAATACGCTGGAATTCCGCAGCGTATTTGTGGCAAGTCTGATTCGCCTTAGTTATCAAAGGCTCGAGACCGGCAAAAGTAGAATTTTGTGACGTAAGCATCGATCCGCCGGACTCAGTCCGACACAGATCGATTCTTACGTCACTCCAGATGTTCCGCACACAAGTGCGGCACATTCTCACTACTTTTGCTAGCTATCATAAAACTAGCAGGTACGCTCGGCACTTTTACGGCCCAGCGTACCTGGTTTTCAATCCGCCACCCCTGGAGGCGGCGGATCCCATAGGAATCAATGGGAGTCTGACCATAGCGAAAGTACAAGTTCGCTGCTGACAGACATCCCATTGATTTCTATGGGAGCTGTCTGCACCTAACACCCTAACATGTACCCCGAGTCTAAACACCACTAATCTGACCCCCCCTACACCGCCGCAACTAAATAAAGTTATTACCCCCTAAACCGCCGCTCCCGGAGCCCACCGCAAGCTACTCTATACATATTAACCCCTAAACCGCCGCTCCCGGAGCCCACCGCAACTATAATAAATGTATTAACCCTAAACCGTTGCTCCCTGAACCCGCCGCAACCTATATTAAACCTATTAACCCCTATCCTGCCCCCCCTACACCGTCGCCACCTATATTAAACTTATTAACCCCTAATCTGCCCCCCCTACACCGTCGCCACCTATAATAAATTTATTAACCCCTATCCTGCCCCCCACTACGCCGCCGCCACTGTAATAAAATGATTAACCCCTAAACCTAAGTCTAACCCTAACCCTAACGCCCCCCTAACTTAAATATTAATTAAATAAATCTAAATAAATTAACTCTTATTAACTAAATGAATCCTATTTAAAACTAAATACTTACCTTTAAAATAAACCCTAATATAGCTACAATATAAATAATAATTATATTCTAGCTATCTTAGGATTTATATTTATTTTACAGGTAACTTTCAATTTATTTTAACCATGTACAATAACTATTAAATAGTTATTAACTATTTAATAGCTTACCTAGCTAAAATAAAGAGAAATGTACCTGTGAAATAAATCCTAACCTAAGTTACAATTACACCTAACACTACACTATACTTTAATAAATTATTCCTATTTAAAAATAAATACTTACCTGTAAAATAAACCCTAAGATAGCTACAATGTAATTAATAATTATACTATAGCTATCTTAGGATTTATATTTATTTTACAGGTAACTTTGTATTTATTTTAGCTAGTTAGAATAGTTATTAAATAGTTATTAACTATTTAATAACTACCTAGCTAAAAGAAATACAAAATTACCTGTAAAATAAATCCTAACCTAAGTTACAATTAAACCTAATACTACACTATCATTAAATTAACTAAATAAACTACCTACAAATAACTACAATTAAATACAATTACATAAACTAACTAAAGTACAAAAAATAAAAAAAGCTAAGTTACAAAAAATAAAAAATTAAGTTACAAACATGTTAAAAATATTACAACAATTTTAAGCTACTTACACCTAATCTAAGCCCCCTAATAAAATAACAAACCCCCCCCCAAAATAAAAAAATCCCTACCCTATTCTAAATTAAATAAATTTCAAAGCTCTTTTACCTTACCAGCCCTTAAAAGGGCCATTTGTGGGGGCATGCCCCAAAAAGTTCAGCTCTTTTGCCTGTAAAAGAAAAATACAACCCCCCCCAACATTAAAACCCACCACCCACATACCCCTAATCTAACCCAAACCCCCCTTACAAAAACCTAACACTAATCCCCTGAAGATCATCCTACCTTGAGTCGTCTTCACTCAGCCGAGCCACCGATGGAACTGAAGAGGACATCCGGAGCGGAAGAAGTTAATCCTCCAAGCGGCGCTGAAGAAATCTTCCATCCGATGAAGTCATCATCCAGGCGGCGCTGAAGAGGTCTTCTATCCGGGCGAAGTCATCTTCCAAGCCGGGTCTTGAATCTTCCTTCCGCCGACGCGGAACCACCTTCTTCACCGACGGACTACGACGAATGACGGCTCCATTAAGGGACGTCATCCAAGATGGCGTCCCCTCAATTCTGATTGGCTGATAGGATTCTATCAGCCAATCGGAATTAAGGTAGGAAAATCTGATTGGCTGATGGAATCAGCCAATCAGATTCAAGTTCAATCCGATTGGCTGATCCAATCAGCCAATCAGATTGAGCTTGCATTCTATTGGCTGATCGGAACAGCCAATAGAATGCGAGCTCAATCTTATTGGCTGATTCCATCAGCCAATCAGATTTTTCCAACCTTAATTCCGATTGGCTGATAGAATCCTATCAGCCAATCGGAATTGAGGGGACGCCATCTTGGATGACGTCCCTTAAAGGAGCCGTCATTCGTCGTAGTCCGTCGGTGAAGAAGGTGGTTCCGCGTCGGCGGAAGGAAGATTCAAGACCCGGCTTGGAAGATGACTTCGCCCGGATAGAAGACCTCTTCAGCGCCGCCTGGATGATGACTTCATCGGATGGAAGATTTCTTCAGCGCCGCTTGGAGGATTAACTTCTTCCGCTCCGGATGTCCTCTTCAGTTCCATCGGTGGCTCGGCTGAGTGAAGACGACTCAAGGTAGGATGATCTTCAGGGGATTAGTGCTAGGTTTTTTTAAGGGGGGTTTGGGTTAGATTAGGGGTATGTGGGTGGTGGGTTTTAATGTTGGGGGGGGTTGTATTTTTCTTTTACAGGCAAAAGAGCTGAACTTTTTGGGGCATGCCCCCACAAATGGCCCTTTTAAGGGCTGGTAAGGTAAAAGAGCTTTGAAATTTATTTAATTTAGAATAGGGTAGGGTTTTTTTTTATTTTGGGGGGGTTTGTTATTTTATTAGGGGGCTTAGATTAGGTGTAAGTAGCTTAAAATTGTTGTAATATTTTTAACATGTTTGTAACTTAATTTTTTATTTTTTGTAACTTAGCTTTTTTTATTTTTTGTACTTTAGTTAGTTTATGTAATTGTATTTAATTGTAGTTATTTGTAGGTAGTTTATTTAGTTAATTTAATGATAGTGTAGTATTAGGTTTAATTGTAACTTAGGTTAGGATTTATTTTACAGGTAATGTTGTATTTCTTTTAGCTAGGTAGTTATTAAATAGTTAATAACTATTTAATAACTATTCTAACTAGCTAAAATAAATACAAAGTTACCTGTAAAATAAATATAAATCCTAAGATAGCTATAATATAATTATTAATTACATTGTAGCTATCTTAGGGTTTATTTTACAGGTAAGTATTTATTTTTAAATAGGAATAATTTATTAAAGTATAGTGTAGTGTTAGGTGTAATTGTAACTTAGGTTAGTTTTTATTTTACAGGTACATTTCTCTTTATTTTAGCTAGGTAAGCTATTAAATAGTTAATAACTATTTAATAGCTATTGTACCTAGTTAAAATAAATTGAAAGGTACCTGTAAAATAAATATAAATCCTAAGATAGCTAGAATATAATTATTATTTATATTGTAGCGATATTAGGGTTTATTTTAAAGGTAAGTATTTAGTTTTAAATAGGATTCATTTAGTTAATAAGAGTTAATTTATTTAGATTTATTTAATTAATATTTAAGTTAGGGGGGCGTTAGGGTTAGGGTTAGACTTAGGTTTAGCGGTTAATCATTTTATTACAGTGGCGGCGGCGTAGTGGGGGGCAGGATAGGGGTTAATAAATTTATTATAGGTGGCGACGGTGTAGGGGGGGCAGATTAGGGGTTAATAAATTTATTATAGGTGGCGACGGTGTAGGGGGGGCAGGATAGGGGTTAATAGGTTTAATATAGGTTGCGGCGGGTTCATGGAGCGGCGGTTTAGGGGTTAAACTATTTATTTAGTTGCGGAGAGGTGCGGGATCAGCAGGATAGGGGTTAATAATTTTATAATAGAGGGCGACGGTATAGGGGGGGCAGGATAGGGGTTACTAGGTATAATGTAGGTGGCAGCGGTGTCCGGGAGCGGCGGTTTAGGGGTTAATACATTTATAAGAGTTGCGGCAGGGTCTAGGAGCGGCGGTTTAGGGGTTAGTAACTTTATTTAGTTGCGGGGGGCTCCGGGGGCGCCGGTATAGGGGGTAGAACAGTGCAGTTTAGTGTGGGTGCTTAGTGACAGGCTAGCAATAAAGCTGGGAAAAAGCCGAAGGGCAGCGAGATTGGATGAGTGATAACTCTCACAGTCCGCTGCTCATCGCCCCGCGGCTTTTTGACAGCTTTATTTGATAACTTAGGCGAACGTATTCAAGGTCCGCGGCGGCGAAGGTAGGCGAGCTTAGGCGGACGTATTGGGCCGGCGAAGCCAGAAAAGTAGACGGCTTGATAACTACCCCCCCATGAGTAGATATTCCGGGGTTAGAGTTAGGTTTTTTTCATTTTTTTGGGTGGGTTTTGTTTTTAGATTAGGACTTTAAACTTTTGGAAAAGAGCTGAATGCCCTTTTATGTGCAGTGAAAAAGAGCTGAATGGCCTTTGGTTGGGGTTGGTTGGGTGGTGGGTTTTACTGTTGGGGGGGACTTTGTATTTTTTTACAGGTAAAAGAGCTGTTTAACTTAGGGCAATGCAATACAAAAGGCCCCTTTAAGGGCTATTGGTAGTTTATTGAAGGCTAGGGGGTGTTTTTATTTTGTGGAGGGGGCTTTTTTATTTGTATAGGGCTATTAGATTAGGTGTAATTGTTTTTATTTTTGATAATTTCGTTTATTGTTTTTTGTAAGCTTAGTGTTTTTTATTTTTCGTAATTTAGTGTTTATTTTTTTTTATTTGTTTTGAAGTGTTAGGTTTTTTTAAAGGTGTATTTTAGATTTTTTAATTCATAGTATTTTTTTATTTTATTAGAATAGTTATGTAAGGTTAATTTTTAGTTTAATGTCAGCGATGCCGGGGCGGTAAATTAGGGGTGTTTAGACTTATGTTAGGGTGTTAGGTTTAAACATAACTTTTTTTTCCCTATAGACATCAATGGGGTTGCTTAATGGAGATTTTTCATTCCGCACTTCAGGTGTTATTTTTTTTCTAACACTCACTCCCCATTGATGTCTATGGGGGAAAGCGTGCACGTGCACGTCAAAGCAGCGGTATGGAGCTTAACGCCACCATATCGCACGCACAAGGAGGCTTTTCAGTAACTCGTATTGGCAGCGCTATGAAGAGTGAAATAACAACTTTTTTTGGCGTTAGTTTCGCACCCTGTTTAGCGCAAAACTCGCAATCTAGGTGAATGTGAATTTGAATAATGGCCAAAATCCTAGTAACTTTGAGACTTTAATTCTCTGAATTGTAAATATGTATATGTATACATGTGTTTATTTATTTATATATATATATATATATATATATATATATATATATATATATATATATATATATATATATATATATATATGTATATGCACATATGTATTTATGTATTTATATGTGTATATATGTATTGACAGACATATATACACATATAAAAACATAAATACATATGTACAGATATATAGACATAAATATAAGTGCATTGCAGCCCTAAACATTTATGCAATATTAATTTATAATAAACGTTTTAACTATGTATTTACTGTAAATATTTCACATTCCAATGTTCTGCACATAGAGGAAAATGTTCTAAGTATTTATAAATAGATATTAATATATGTATCTGTAAATATCTATATCTACAGTGGGTATTGAATGAATCACCCCCCCCCCCCTTCAAAATAATCAAATGTTGTTGCTTTTTCTACATATATCTGATGGTATTTTGGTACAATATATATCTATACCTATATATATATATATATATATATATATATATATATATATATATATACATATATACATATATATATATATATATATATATATATATATATATATATATATATATACACATGATTATATATACAGTGGGTATTGAAAATAATCATCCCCTTTGAAAATAATCACATTTTGTAATCTTGTAATTTGGCCAAAGGTTTCTGAATCCCCTCCCCTGCTCTGATCATATGTATAGCAGTGGTTAAAATATTTAACATAATATAACAATGTCAACAGTACAATAAGAAAAGTCTCAAACTATATATGTATATAAATTCATATACAAGATATGGTTAGCCTCACATTTTTCCCTTTGAAAATTGTATAAAATTCAAACATTTATATAAAAATGTTATTGTTGCGTTCTTTATATATTACGGACTTAAGAGCGTGTAAAACGTGCTCAATATAGTTCTTTTGATGATGAAAGCATATACCAAGTGATGAGAGGCATATTATTACATATTCCTTCAACAGCAGATGGCATATACATTTTTTGTCTCATTAAAAAATTATTTTGATTAATTTTTTATTAGCTACCCCATAACATCAAAAATGTTTCATATTTAAAATATCTTGAATATTTTGTGGATCATCTTTATTTTTTGCAACTGTCAGCTATACTGATCACATATTCCATCTGTGCTTATATTTTAAAAAATATAGATACATATTTACCTATTTTTCCTTTCTTTCACTGCTGTTTGCATAGCTTAGAAGTTTTTGAATCTAAATCCAAAGTGGTAGAACACTAGTGGCTGTCAAAACCCAGAGCTTAGAACTTTACAATTTTGGGTTCTGAGAATTGAAAGTGCACATTACAGGCTTCGCAAATCTGCAGCTATGTGGCTTCAGCAGAGGTAGTAAGTTGCTGTAAAATAATGTGAGTTTTGCTTAAAAAAAGTGATAGAAGGTTAGTTTGGCCACTAAAAAAACAGTTACACCAAAGAATGTGTTAATGCCTTCAGACTGTTTTCATATGTATATGTTAATTATATATTAATTATATTTCAAGACCACTAAAGCCATTTTAAATTACATGTTTTCTATATCCCTTTAACAAAATACATCTGTTTCAGCGCAGGCCTCCCTTTATGTTTTTTACTGATATATGCTCTGCAATAGTGTTTATATCTACATATTTGCTCACAGGCATTACAATTAAATAAGGGTCTCACGTGAATCTCAAGTAAGCCAATAATGCCACATGCAAAAAAATTGTTGTAATCCACTGGTTTAGCTAAATTTTTACCCACAATAACTATAATAAATGTTAGAATCCAATGGTTTAGCAGAAGTTTTACTCAAATAAATAGTGTTTTTAGTAAGATTTATAATATTTTTCATATTACAGTTAAATGTCAATTGCATTGGACATGTCACTGATTATACATTTTGTAATTCATGCTTTTATAAATCTAATTCATTATAGTTATCTGCACAATTTTACAATTAAAAAACATGTCAGAAACTACTGTGTGTCTAGCAAAACGTGTGCTGCCTTGATAAAAAAATATAAATACATATATAAAATTAACCTTTTCACTGCTGATCACAGTGTTATTACTGTGATTAGCCTGATCAGTACAGTAATACTGTTGTGTAGTTTTGGGGTGTTATTTTGTTTTATTATTATTTGCAGTTTAACCTTTTCCTTCAATTTTAAGTTATTAACCATTTCCTGCCCTTTCCTGCTGTTCCTAATGACCGCCCTTTGTCCAAGATCCTTCCTGGTTTTTTTCAATTTTTTTCTAGTTTATAAAAAAAAAAAAAGAGGGAATTAAGGGGTTTTAATTGGGAGGGTGAAGTTGGAATTGTGAGGGTGAAGTGGGAATTGGTTGAGGGATTTACTGTTCCTGTTTACTAAAAAAAATCCCCTAAGGCTTTACACTATTTAGCAGAAGAGGCTTACGCCATTCTTGCACAAGATTCAGGAAGTGAAACTCTTTCTGCCTTATCTGATAGCGAAACTTTTACGGCATCAGATATAGAGCCCCTGAGTGACACATATAGTGATGGTTCTCCCTGCCTTTTTACTAGGATTTATGATATTTTGCATATCAGAGTTAAATATAAATTTAATTGGACATATCATTGATTTAACATTTACATTCATGATATTTAAACTCTCTGCACAGTTTTACAATTAAAAAAAACATGTCAGAAATTTGTCACTTTTTCTTCCATACCTAAAAGAAGAAAAGAAAGGCAACAGGAGCAGAAAGCTAATGACGTTAGAATGTAAATTGAGTTGCCTGTTTTAGGATTATGATCATTGAAAATTGATATTTTAGTGTTTTTAAAATGAAAGAGTGATGAGGCAAGCAGTTTAAGTACATTCTAATCAATAGTATTCTCTTTTGGATACTATTGATTGAGCTAATCTTTAGCCTTTAAATTAACTTGTTTAATGCAAGACCTGATTGACTTGCAAAAAACTGTCACAGGTCATTAGGATTTGACTTTGATATTCTGTAACAGCAAGTAAAGAAAGCAAAGGCGTTTCATTTTTGTAGAACATATGATTATATTCACTTGCTGTTTTGTAGGCAAACCTTCTTGTTCACAAATAAATATAAAACTCAGAACAGGAAATAATCAACTATGCTTTTTGCCCTCCATGGACCCCATTTTATTCCAAAATAGTTGGAGGTGTGAAAACATTATACACATCTCCTGTGATTTCTGTTTCCTTTTTCTAACCCATTCCAATCTGTTTGAATGGTTGGTGTTATAGGCCTGAGGGCTCCATGTACTAAACAGCGTAAGCTCCTTTGGAGTCCTTGAGGGACAGGTTCCCACAAGCGAGCCTGCATCCCACTATGTAAGAAGCAGCAGCCATTAGACCACTGCTTCTTAATCTCTCTGACACCTCTGAGTTGGTGGAGAGCAATCACCCCAAATTCGTTCACTGGGGTTGAGATTGACATGAGCTTCTCTCATGCAATTTGCCGCTCAGGGGAAAGGAGTGGCATAACACTCTTACTTGAGTGTCTAATGGTACATTTGGGCAGAAGACAAACATAGCCCCCTGCCCATATTATCAAATTTTCTTTGTGTTCTTGTTATCCTTTGTTGAAAAGCAGGGATATTAGCTCAGGAGTGTGCACGTGCCTTCAGCACTATATGGCAGCAGTTTGGCAACAATGTTATAAATTAGCAAGAGCACTAGATGGCAGCACAATTTCCTGTTATATAGTGTGCACAATACCTATCTAGATATCTATTCAACAAACAATTACATGAGAACATAGAAACATCTGATAATAGAAGTAAATTGGAAACTTTTTTTTAAATTGTATGCTCTGTCTGAATCATGAAATTTATCAATTTGGTTTCATGTCCCTTTAACTACCCCAGGAATCCCCACATTTAAAGAAACTCTTGGCATTACAACCAACATTACAGTTTGCGAGCCAATTAATTATTTAAACCTGTTTCTGACGGATACCGTTTTTGAGAATATAGTTGCTTTAACAAATGTATATGCCAGCCAGTATCTGTCAGAAAATCCACAGTCTCAATATGTCAGAAAAAATACCTGGCACTCCACTGACTTTGTTAATGGACATAGTGAAGAAACCCAGCATTCTTTTGTACTGAAACCAGATCCCCATCTTGGCTACCCCTGGCTGCTGCAGTTTCTTCATTTTAATGATAATACCCAGTGCTTCTCCAAAATTACCCCTTGCATGAAAAGCTACGTAAAATAAGGCCCCTGATAAACCACCTTTAGGAAAGTACACCCCTGGCCAAGATATTTGTATAGATCAATCCCTCATGAAATTTAAGTGAAGATTGCTTTTTGCACAATATATTCCAATCAAGCGGTCACGCAATGGAATAAAATTGTATAAACTGTGCAAATGCAGTACAGGGCATACCTGGGCATTTCACATTTTAGAGGGAAAGATAGCCACCTAAATCCACCTGGGTGCCCAGATTTCCTACCCTTGCTGAACAAAGGGTACCATCTATGGCTGGACAATTATTATACCAGCATAGAGCTGTTTAAAAAAATATATATTTATTTTGTAACAATGGTGGTACATACAGGTTTCCCCAGAAGTTGACATATGGATAAAAAATGTAGGGACACAAAGTCCGATTTATGCCACAATGAACAACTGGCCCTTTGATACACTTACAATAAAAGAAGTGTACCTGCTATCCACAATGCATGATGAAACTTCAGTGCCAGTGTATGTGAAGTGAAGGGATGCGCAGATCCAAAAACCAAAATGTATTGTGGAGTACAGCAAAAATATGGGGGGAGTAGATTTAGCTAACCAGTGCATACAACCATGAGGCATATTTAACAAATGTCTTGCGGACCTGATCCGACAGTGCGGATCAGGTCCGCAAGACATTGCTGTATGCGGAAAGCAATATGCTCTCCGTATTCAGCATTGCACCAGCAGCTCACAAGCTTTTGTGACTAAGTGGCTACAAAAAATTCTGGAAAATTCTATTTTGGAATACCTTGGGTTGTCTAATTTTGAAATTTGTATGCCATGATGGTGTAATTTTCATTACTGGGGAGCCATAATGTTTTAAAGGCAACATAGCCCCCAGAAAATCAAAGTGCCAATTTTTCATGTAAAGGGACAGGCCCCTGGGGCCCCTAGGCTTGAGAATACGACAGCCCCATGTTTGGCCCTGTAACTTTAAAAAAAAAAAAAAAACATGTATATGCAAGATACTGTTGTACTCGTAGTACATCGTTGAACACAAAAATTGGGTTTTTATAGCAGTAAAACATATAAGGATGATGACAGAAACAGCGCAGTGTTTGTTTGAAAAAAAAAATATGACCACTAAATTTGTCCTGGTGTTGTGACTAGGTGGCTACAAAAAAAAAGATGATGGGGTACTGATGGGGTAATTTTAATTACTGTGCTGACATAATGTCTCAAAGATAACATAGTTTCAGAAAATCAATGCGCCAAATTTCCATGTATGAAGACTGAAATGGGCTGGCCACCTTTTTAGACCTTGTAACTTCCCAAAACCCCATAAAACCTGTGATATTCACAGTAAAATTGCTTGGAAAAATTTAAATTTCATAATTTCTCACATTTACTTAGATTTTATTTATATATAGTTTATACATAAACATTTGATGTTAAAAGAAAGCCCTATATGTCCTCAAGGCTGAATATATAATAAGTGTGGTTACACTTAAATTTAAAGAGGAAAATTATGGTTGAACAGACATATAGCTCAAACTATGTTTTGTTAACGTTCAGAACTTGGACAATTGATTCTGTCTTGAAGGGGTTAAGATTATGAGAAACATACAGGGCTAGGTTTACAAGTTGTACACTAACTGTTGCATTTGAGCAATATTAATAGTGTAGTGACCCCTAGTGGGAATGGAACGTATTAAGGGCTGTAGCCTGGCAGGGATGGGAATGTGAAGGAAAGATGGAGTTGCAACAATGTTGCAGTTTAAGAGGAGTGACTCACCTTGGGGTTTAAGAGCAGATGTTCTGGAGAGTTCTGCCTCTTTCCTCCGGTGTTTCTTCCAGAAGTTGGAGTTGCCCACCCTCCCTGCAGGTAGGCAGGCCAGAAAATCATTCTAACCACCTTGGCTAACATCTGATGGGGCATAGTCATCCGGGGGACTCCGTCATATCCCGAAACGAATTTGGGCCTTTACCTCCCAATGTAGGAGTTATGGTTAGGGACTCATGCACGCCAGGCATATTTGCATATGCTGTTGGTTACTAAGTAACCTGCTAGTGTGAATAAGCGCACTAGCCATTTAAATAAATGCGACCTGAGGGTCTTTCTCCCAGCTCTGTGTGTCGTGTCCTTATTTCGGGAAATATGGGGGGGTAATAAAGTTTTAGTAAAGTGTGTTAGTTCACTGGCATCCCGGAGTACGCTATTAAGCCCTTAAGTTTGTACACAACGGAAAGAGTGCGCATATTGCAAGTTGAAAGTAACACTCAGTGGGTTAGCATGACTGAAAAACTCAAGAAAAGGGTAATGCATTAAAATCAAGTTATGCCAAACACAACATAAATATATTTTAAATTACAGTTACACTCATTTAAACACTATTTTATAAAAAATAGTCACATAAATATTAATAAATGTTATAAGGGTTAAAAGATATATGATATATGACAAGTTATTTTACTGGAAAGGGCTATATTGTTTATATACATACATTTAAATGTCTAAATATGTGGATATATATATATGTATATATGTGTGTACATATTATGTATTTGTGTTTTTCTGTATATTTACTGTATATTTAACATTTCAATGTTCTTTACATACAGGAAAATGTTATTTTTAATGTAAATATATATACAGGTGGCCCTCGTTTTACAACGGTTCAATTTACACCGTTTCAGAATAACAACCTTTTTTTCCAGTCATGTGACTGCTATTGAAAAGCATTGAGAAGCAGGGCATTTATTAAAATAGCCAGTAGGTGGCGCTGTCCGCTTGTGTTGCAGCAAAGCCAAGCTAGCTGAAATTAATCAGTTTAACCAGACCTGAGCTATCGAGCAGATTTCAAAGGAACAAGATCTTCCTGTCTATAAATCAGTCCAGATTGGAATGCATAGAAAGAACTGTTTGCAGAAAAATGCAAGTGAAGTCTGTGTTGGCTGATAACTGTATTAGGTTTATAATGCTGTTTAGCAAATGTTTTTGTTCATTTAACTTAGTTTAATTATATATTCTGTGTTGTGTGATTATTTTATTAGGTTTATAATGCTGTTTAGCATTTAAAGTCTTCATTTCAAAGCTTTAAAAATAATGTATTAGGTGTTACTTGTGACAATTTTGAGAGGGGCCTGGAACCTATCTCCCTCACTTCCCATTGACTTACATTATAAACTGGGTTTCAATTTACAACGATTTCGATTTACAACCATTCCTTCTGGAACCTAACCCCGGCGTAAACTGAGGGCTACCTGTATATATATATATATATATATATATATATATATATATATATATATATATCCCTATAGATATATAGGTATAGATATATAGGTATAGATATGTATTTTACATTAACATTATCAGATATATATATAAATATATACTTAATAATAACAATTGCATCTATGTGAAGAACATATGGATGTAAAATATGCATAACACGCTTTAGGTTTCGCACTTTAGGTCTAATGCGGTGTTGGGTGTATATATATATATTCTTCTGTATGTGAAGAACATTGAAATATGAAGTATGAATAACTCTTGATGGGTTAGTGCGCAAGTGAAAAGTGTTAGGTTCCTTTCTACTTCACTCTCCATTGAAGTCTAGGGGAGAATAAGTTAACACCGTTGCGATATTCCTTTGGTTAGCATGCGTCGGGTTTCTCTCACGCGCAAACCTTTTACTTTCAACTTGTAATACGCACACTTCCCGAGGTGCACAAAAAGCTTACTTCTAGCAAAGTTTACGTGTGAGAAAGAAAGAATTTTTGTTAAGCTAAGGAAAATGCTTTTAATGAGATACATTTTAAAATATGCTCTTAATATGACATAAAGAAACAAATACTTAAATGCAGGAATGGTTCCAGAACATAACATTTTGGGGGCTAACACACATGAAAAAAAAGGCCAAGCTGTTTCTGGTATTCTTTCAAAGCTGATTTTGATTATAAATAAAACTGGGTTATCAATAGATCAGATCTTGCTTTATATTTTGTTGTGTAGATGCTATTTATGCTCAGTTAATATTAATAGTCAACAATAGAATAGGAAACTGTTTCATCAACAAGATTTTCTTATTGCTATCATTTAATGGCTAAAAGGATTAATAACATATTTACAGAGTAATGAATGGAATATACTGAAAATTATTTTTCCTCTAATAGTGTTTCACTGCTAATGAACTGCCTAATTTGGATATTTTATCAAATGCATGTTATAATTATTTTTTTTGTAAAACAAATAATCTGCCCCATGTCTTAGAAATGGCACAAAGCTATTTCACAAAGAAACATGTTAAATATCTGTTAAATCACATGAAAGTATTCACAATATATATACAGTATATACTGTATATATATATATATATATATATATATATATATATATATACTGTATAAAATAAAAATAAACCTTTCTTCTAAATGTGAAGTGCGACTTACCTTAATCTCAGCATGACTATAGCCGCACTCCACTTTTTCCAGCATTATCACAGCGTGGCCGGAGCTGTGCTGTAAGTAGGGACAACTGCATGTTTCAGAACACCAAGGGTCACGCTTTCTGGAGATCCAGGAGGAGTCTTCTTCTGCAGGGGCTATGCTAAGTAATATCGGGTTAGCACGGATGACATAATGGATGTGTGTGCTGTTTCTTGGACTTCATTCTTTAAGGTATGTGTGCTAGTTACCGCTCCACAATTTTTTAAATGACATTGAATCGGGTGGACATTTGCATACATTGAAGAGTTTTTTCTTTAGTTTACCATACTTTATTTTGCAGAAAGTTTGGTCACTGCAATGCTATATAATTTAAGTTTAAGTTGATACAATGATAAAGTCTACCTGATTAAAGAATATGGTGTGCACTACATATCTAAAATAAGAGAATATATAAACAAATATATATCTGTTGAATTACTCTATTTCCTGGTTAATTTTGAAATTGACTATTGTTTTGGGCTGATTTTCATATTGGGTAAGGTTTAAAACTAATATTTGACTGAAATGTTTATGCTTTGTATGTATGGATGATGTCAAATAAAAAAAAAGTTGATTCCTGAATGAGTAGATTTCTGACATTTTGTATTATGTAAATTATACGTTCAATAAGGTCTTGAAGGATTCTATTCGCTCCCAATTACATAAACTAATCACCTATTTACCTCCATCCCAGTTTTACCCCATGTAGTAACCTGAAATAAACACACTGACACAAGGTTTTTGGCAAAAAATGGAAAGGTCACTATTTAATGATTTTTTGCCAACTAGTGGCAGTTTTAGAATTGGAGAGTAAAAATTTGCCAATAGAAATAATTATCATAATCTCATAAAATGCACCAGCATTTCAACACAATATGAACTTTGGGCCCCACATATCAGGGGGAGGACCACAAACCCCTCTGTGGCAGAGAAGGAGGGGGTATGGAGAAGTCATGGCATAGCCCACCCAGTAGATAGACCACCAGATCACCACTATAGGCTAGTGTATGCCACAGGATCCTCCCAACCCCTCACTGCCCCACCCATGTGCCGACCCGAATTTCACCGCCACAAAAGAGTTCCCTCTTTCAGCCACCTACTCAGCTTAACCTATGTGACCATTCCTTACCTTCATCAATTCATGCAACATCATCATGATGTCCGCCAAGAGTTGGTCATTCCCCTCCTCTGTCAGATGAACACCATCACAACAAAAGATTTCCTCCCTCTTTGCTGCTAACAATGGATGTTCTAACACTAGTCCCTTAACACTGGCTGCTACCTGGTTGAACTTCCTCCTTGACCTATATCCTGCTCTCCGTGTGTACGAATTCCTCCAATATATTCTCAATATTATGTTCTACCACACTATTTTAACCGACGGCCATGCTATGCTTACCCACTTGATTACTTCCCTAACCTTCTCTACAAGCTGCTTTAGTGGGTAAGCTCCTATGTTGTTTTCTCTGAGGTGTATTATTAACACGTCAGGACAACCCCATCTTTGCCTTGTTCACTGTGTTGTTGGAACCAGCTCATCACATAACATCCCTCTCTTCCCTATCCATCTAACACTAGATTGTTGGTGAGAGAAACCTAGATGCCCACCTTGGGATTATGCTGTTGCACTTGCTTGAGCCCAATACACGTAGGAATGTCCTATGATCCACACCCTTAATGCTCTTTCTGGAATGAAAATTAAACAAACACCATTAAATAAACTTAAGCCCAAAAAACACACAACCATCAACCATTTTTTTTTTTTTATTTATTATTCCCCCTCTTAGCCTAATATATGACTTTTATGCCAAGGAACTCCATCTCCCTAGTTTTTGTATCTGTTCGGGTGTGCACCCTTTTCCTGCTGCTGAATTTGCTGCTCCAATTCTAAATGAGTGAGGTGCAAAATATGCCTCCCCCCAACCTAACTTTAATACAACCATGTTCAATACTTTTTTAAAGTGATATATTGTGACCTCAGAAATGTCCACATGTCTCAAAAAGGCATGATCTTTGCTTCTTTTCACTGCTATATATTCCTTTGCACAGGGTTCTGGGCAACCTAGTCTTTGGGAAGCCCTCATATTCACCCATACTCCTTTACCCACTATGTCTGTCTTCGACTTCAAACAGAACACCTGTATGATGCTACTTAAATACCATATCCCTTAACCCTTACATTACCATTTACAAAGGAATGTTAAAATACACAGTTTACTGCCATTCTATTTAAAACAAAATTGCTTATACATATAAACTTTTAAATTTATCTTATATGATATGATACAATCAAGCTGTATGTAGTTTATTCAGAGAAATTTATGTTGCAACACTCAGCTTTTACACATTTTAATCACAGAAATACTGACATATCAATCTCCCTGTTAATCCCCTTGGGGGTTAATGTATCCAATTTATAGATCCACAAAGACTCCTTTCTCTTTAATAAGAGTTCCCTATTGCCACCTCTTCTCAAGGTGCCCACACTATCAATAATTTGCCACCTTAACTGTGATATACAATGGCCAGCTTCAAGAAAGTGACAGGCCACTGGGGCCTTCATGTCACCATACCTTATGTTAGACCTGTGTTGGCTAAGCCTGTCTCTTATTTTCCTTACTGTCTCTCTATATATATTTGAACATGGACATTTTATTAAATAAATTGCATGTGGATTCAGATGTGTAAAAAACATTTATTTTAAATCTTTTTTTTTTAAACTTTCTTTATTGAGGTTAAAAGTACAGTACAGCCAATGTGCATTGAGTACAAAACAATATACACTAAACTGAAACAAATGGTCAAGAACCTTGTACATAATACATCCACAATGTAGTCAAAATATCCAGTTCTCAAGTATACCGTTAATGGCATGTACACATGGAGGTATCTATCGGGAAATCTTGTCACAAACTTTATCAACCTCAAAAACATGAAACAAGTGTATTGTC
Organism: Bombina bombina; assembly: GCF_027579735.1. Classification (NCBI taxonomy): domain Eukaryota; kingdom Metazoa; phylum Chordata; class Amphibia; order Anura; family Bombinatoridae; genus Bombina; species Bombina bombina. Next base: position 1,193,356,541 of record NC_069501.1, on the reverse strand, counting down.
CTTGAATTTCTCCTTTTATTTTTATATTATTATCTGCCACAAACTTACTCCAAGCTTGGGAGGGAATAGGGAAGAGAAAACATATTGAAAACTTTTAAGTTAAGATCGTGCCTTCATATCAAATGATTATATTGATCCCTTGACCTACATTCAGTCTATGAGTAAGGAGGAGGGGGAGAGGAGGGTGGTGGAAGGGGAGATCATTGGAGGAGCTATGGTATGGGGGAGGAGGGGAGAGAAAAAAAAAAAAAGGATTTTTTTTTCTTTACTTGTGTTTCCACTAGTTCCAATATCCAATCCGTTACAGTATCAGAGTTTCGAGAATATTGTCTCTAACACAAGTTCCATTCAACCCTATAGAATTTGGATCC